>NC_073302.1:167323450-167623450 GCF_027595985.1 Sorex araneus
CTTCCTTCCTTCCTTCCTTCCCTCTCACCCTCCTTCCCTTTCTCCCTCCTGCCTACCCACCACCCTCCCACCCTGCTTCCCTTGCTTCCTTTCTTTTTTCTTTGTCCACACTTACCAGTGCTCAGTGCTTACTCCTGGCTCTGTGCTCAGGGATCTATCCTGGTGGGACTCGAGGAATGATACGGGCCTCAGGGGCCTGAACTTGGGTTGACCACAAGCAAAGCAAGTGCCTTGCCTGCTATTCTAACTCTATAGCCCCTTCTCCTCCTTTTACTCTTACTTTTACCCCCTTTCCATTTATATTTGTTTTCTGGGGGAAGGGGCACACCTGGTGGTTCTCACAGCTACTCCTAACTTTGCTCAGAGGTCTTTCCTAGTGGAGCTTGGAGACCACATACTGCTAATAATTAAACAAGGGTTGGCTACACACAAGTGAAGTGTTCTCTCCTGTATTATCTCTCTGGTCCCCCTTTCCTTTCAATGCACTTAAATGGTGATGTTTTTATCCATGTATGGTTTGCAAATTCACTCAGCAAATTGACTACTACCACAAAAATAAAAATGAGTATTTTATCCAAATTTTAAAGTTATGATTTTCCCTTCCCCCTTTTCATTTGAAGTTGCTGTGATGATTGGAAGTTTCGGATTTGGTTGTAGGGTTTGTGTACTTGGGTTCTAACTCAGTCGCAGTGTTTACATAGTTGGCCGCAGAGCACTGGAGATTGCCCATGTTGCTGTGGGGGCAAGTATCACAGTGATAGTGCTTGGTATAGGGGCAGTGCTGAATATCAACTCTTTTTTATACAAAAATATTTCATTTTTATTAATTGAATGACTGTGAAATACACAATTGCAAAGTTGTTCACGATTGAGTTTCAGTCACATAATGTTCACACACCCGTCCCTTCACTGCTATACATTTCCTACCACCAATGCCCCCAGTTTCCTCCTTCTATGCATTTCCCCCCTTCTCTCTCTCTCTCCCTCTCTCTCTCTCTCTCTCTCTCTCTTTCTCAACTCTTTTTTAAAAAAAACTTAAATTTTTGGACAATTTTGTGTACAAATTGTCAAGTAAGTTTTTATACATAAAAACGATTCCAGCAATGCTCACTGCATCCATGTGTCCACTTCCTTCCACCATTGTTCCAGTGCCCCTCCCCCCTTACACCCTCCCCCCCATGTGCTGATGTGCTAAGCTTCCTACTGAAGACAAGTTCTCAGTATCTGTTGCCTTTGGCCACTTGCTATTCCCCTATCCTGTTTCTTCAGATCCCACATGTGAGAGAGATCATTCTGTGTCTGTCGCTCTCCTGACTGACTTCACTCAGCACGATACTCTCCAACTCCATCCACATGGCAGAAAATTTCATTTTTTCTTACAGCTGAGTAGTAAGAAATTAAATCTTTCCTGTAAAGCAGGCAGTCCATGACTGAGTTATCTCTGGGAACTCTAAATACATATTGTAAACGCCATAATATTTCCTGTTACCTGTGAAGTTTTTGCAAATCAGGATTCAAACTCAAGGGAAAAACAGAAAATGGAAACTTCATTGTTAGCCAAGACACTGACCTTGTAAGATTTGTAACAGATGTGGAACACTGGAAATCCATGTTTTGTTATTACTGTTGTTTTTTTTCCCAAAGGTATTTAATAGTTCCAGGGAAGATCCTTCACTTACATAAACTTTAAAAAGTATATATCAGGGCCAAAGTGAAAGTACAGCGGGTAGGGCATTTACCTTGCATGTGTTTGATCCCTGGTACCACTGGGCATTGTGAAGAGTGATCCCTGAGCACAGAGCAAATCCTAAGCATTGCCACGTGTGGCCCCAAAACAAGCAAAACAAAACAAAAAAGATATATCATGATTCCATTTATAATTGTCATTTGTTTTCCAATTGATATTTACAACATTCAGAGTTTTACACTTGGAAAGAGTCGAGATTTTTTTTTCCTTTTGGGTCACACCCGGCAATGCTCAGGGGTTACTCCTGGGTCTGCACTCAGGAATTACTCCTGGTGGTGCTCGGGGGACCATATGGGATGCCGAAAATCAAACCCAGGTCGTCCGCATGCAAGATAAACGCCCTACCCACTTTCACTCCGGAGTGTGCTATCACTCCGCCCCAAGAGTCTAGATTTTGAAATAGGTTTTTTTCCCCACTATTTATTTACTTATAACTAAAACTATATAAAGCTGTTATTAAACAGTTTCAATATATTAAAAATTGATATAGATGAATATTCAGTGTTAACAATGTGAATTCATGGTGCATCTTTCTTAAGACCATTAGCAAATAGTGATTGTAGAATTAATAAAAATATACTAAAATATACTAAATATGCCTTTTATGATCATAATTTTCAAACAGTATAGAAATATACCTCAATTTTCTAACACTTATACCCTATCTTTGAGAATATTTGAAGGTTTTTTTCTGTTCTACCTGTACATTTACTTAATGCACTAAAAAAAGAGAGACTTATTAAAATAAACTCCTTTTAAACAATTTTTTTATTAGAGAATCACTGTGATGTACAGTTACAAACTTATGAACTTTTGTGTTTGCATTTCACTCATACAGTGATCGTAAAATAAACTCCTAAATAAACTCCTAACTTAAACTCTTAAAACAACTCTTTTTAAGAAGAAAAATGCAGGAAATAGGTTGCTATTTTAAAGGCATCTAGTGTATCTCTTTTATGAGAGAGGTTCTGAGTGTGATAACTTGTGACCACAATTAGACAGTTAAGACCTTTGACATTTGTCCAGCAGGGTCTGTCACAAAGAATGAGAAAAAGGATGGTGTGGCTTGTCCAGGTTGCAAATTATTTTTGGCTGCCTGAACAAGGGGGTAAGCTGGCCATTTACTGAAAAATTTTCTGGTCCTCCACCTCCTTGGCTACAGACATGTTTATATCTGTAAGTACATAAGAATAGTTAGCAGGCATTAAGAGCAAGGGTTGGGGTATTTTCATAGCTGTGGTCATACGGTGATACACAATCAGCAAGCACCTTTAACGAGCGATAGCACAGTGGTTGGGCGATCACCTTTCATGCAGCTGATCCGTGTTTGATTCCTCCGCTCCTCTCAGAGAGCCCGGCAAGCCACTGAGAGTATCGCGCCCACACGGCAGAGCCTGGCAAGCTACCCGTGGCGTATTGGATATGCCAAAAACAGTAACAGTAAGTCTCACAATGAGAGACACTGCTGGTCCCCGCTTGAGCAAATTGATGAGCAAGGGGATGACAGTGACAGTGACAGTGATTAAAGCCACGATAATCTCCTATTCTGTTCTTGTCTGGGCACACAAATGCAGCCCTCAAGTCTTAACTAAATTTGTTTTACCCAAGAGTCTGTGATTAGGAGAATAATTTCCCACACCTGAGTTCACCCCCCAACCCCTCATGTTTCCCATCTTTCCTGGTCCCAGCACCAGCTTCATTTGTGGACCAACCACCACCAGGGTAGAGCAGCACTGCTTGGCAAGGTCTGAGCTGGCAACACTGAAGCCCACACTGCTGGCCCAACTCTCCAGCTGGGAACGGCCACTGAGTCTCTAAGTAACACTGGCAAGGCCTCTATTAAAAAAAATAAAAGAGATAAAAATATGATAATGGAAAAACAGCACTTGCCATAGTTATAAATTATCTCATCTCTAGACACATAATAAAATATATAAAGTACCTCCTAGATATATAATAGAAAGGAATGGTAAAGTCTTCATTTGCTGCTCTCAGTCCGGGGCTTGCCTGCTCATTGTTCGGAAGCAGTACTGGAGAGCTGTAGTGAGGCTCTAGAGGGGCCGGCACTGTGACCAGAAGATGATACAAAGGATCGAAAAAGATTTTACTAACCTCCCGACCCATCATTGCTTCCAGTCTGGGACATCTTCATTTTCTTTTGCTTTGTGAACATTGCACATGTTATCACTGCGGTCAAATCTGTTCTGTCAATATATTTGCAATAACTCCTTTTCTCAGTTTGGTACTTTATATGTGCTTTCCACGAAATTAAATCTTAATTAAATATAAATCTCTATATATGCTTTAGGGTCACACTGAGAGATATACTCAGAGCTTTCTCTTGGTTTTGTGCTCAGGGATCACTTCCCCAAGCAGAGCTTGGGGAACAAAATCGGGTGCTGGGGATAGAACCCATGCTGTCTGTGTGCAAGACATATGCCCTCTCCTCTGTACTATTGTTCTGACCCCATTAGTAAATATTCTTTTTTTTAAAAAAATTTTTTATACATTTTATTTTCGTAAAGTAGTTCACAATAGTTCATTGCAGATAATATTAAGCACCCAACCAACCAGCAAGCCACCACAATAAGAGGGAAGTGTGTAAGGGTTGTTGATTTCATTCTGGGGCCCTTTAAGCCCCCGTTTATAAGAGAATACAACAAGTATGTTAAAACCAAACACATGTGTGCTGCTTTAGGTACATCATTGGACTAGAGTATAAGAGGTTGTTCTCTTCCGGGAGCTTTGTTTTATAGTCTCTGGGTCTTGGCCGTTGATGAGATTACCTGGTGCAGGGGGCAGTTTGTGGGTGTGACTGCCAAGCTACTGGAAAATGGGGGATCTGGGTGGAGGAGGCCCAGTCCCAATCTGAGCAGGCTTGGAGATCTCAGCCACAGGTCCGGCATACTGGTTCCTGGTTCCTTTGTCGGTTCCTTCATGTGTGAGGCTTGTTGTAGTGTGTGGAGAGTGGCCTTGACCATGGCTGCGGCTGCATTCTGGAGGTCTTAGGCTGTGGGGCTCTACTTGGGGTGGGAAGGAAGACTCAACCCGCCTCCCTCCAAGGGAGCCCCAGTGAAAACAGCCTGGCGTGGGGCAGGAGGTTCTGCCGACAAATATTCTTAAATGTGTTCTGTATTTGCTCTAGCCTGCTAATCAGCACAAAGACAATGCAAAGCATTTTTTACCTCACCTTGAGCACACATCAGAATTAATGGGAACTTAAAAATTACTGCTTTCATCACACAGCTACTTCTCCCTGAAGGGAGCATAACATGAGGCCCCCATAGCCATGCCACTGGGTTCCTCGCCAGGCTGTTTCACACAGGGTGCCCCAGAGGGGGGTGGGTGAGAGCCCTCCCCAACCCAAGGAACCTAGCTCCAGCAGCTGAAAACATCCACAACCCAATCACCACCACGCTTAAGGCTGCTCCCCACACACTTGGGCTGAGTAGAGGGAAAAAATATATATGTACATATATACGTATTTTCAGATATATATACCAAGCTCACATCATCCAAACTTTAACAACATGTCAGTGATATCCTATATAATGGCTCTTGCCAAAATAGAACAATCTTCACAGCAGTTCTTGATAACAGGCAATACAAAATATATTATTTTGGTTGTGTTTTGGGACAGGGATTGGGTTTGGGATGGAAACACCCCGAATTTGGTGGTAGGAAGGTATAATGGTGGTGGGGTTGGTGTTTGAATATTAAATGTAATCAAATATTATGAACTAATAAAATAAAAAAAAATTAAAAATTACTGCTCTCATGTCTTAATTTTCTAAATTAAAAAAAATTGTCAGACCACAACGGCAATGCTCAGGGGTTGCTCCTGACCCTGTGCTCAGAAATTACTCCTGGTGGTGCCTAGGGAGACCATGTGGGATGCTGGGGATTGAACCCTGGTCAGGCTCATTCAAGGCAAGCACCCTACCCACTGTACTATCTCTCCAGTCCTACTTCTGGTGTCTCACAGGAGGAAATTCTGTTCTCTGTGATTAAGTAACATTAACTATTATGTTAATAATAACTAGTCTGTTAAATACTTAAAGCTAGTATTTAAATTAATTTATTTTGGGGCCAGAGAGAGTATAGTGGGTAGGACTCTTACCCTGCTTGTAGCCATCCCTTTATCCCTGTCATCTCTTATGATGCCCTGAGCACCACCAGGAATGATCTCTAAGTGCAGAGCTAGGAGTAACCTTTGAGCATTGTCAGGTGTGGTTCCCACCTCTACCCCCCCGAAAATAAAGAAAAGAAAACCAGAAAATGCGGCTTGAACAATAGTACAGAGGGTAGTGCCAACATAGGTTTGGTCTTGATCCCTGGCATCCCATATGGTTCCCTGAACTTGCCAGGAGTGGTTCCTGAGCACAGAGACAGTAGCAAGCCCTGAGCACTGCATGGTGTGGCCCCCAAACAAAAGCAAATCTTATTTATTTTGTCTTGAACTTCCACATATTTTTTTCTATAGGAATTCTCACAAAGGACCAAAAGGCAAAGAAACATTTTTAGATGCACATGTTTTGTTTCATTTAATCAATTAATTATTATTTTTTAAAAAAATAATTACTAACTGGTTAGTAACAGGATACTCCTGTTTCTGTGCTCAGGAAGGAACTTTGGTGGTGCTTAGGGACCCTATATGGTATGGGGATTGAACCAGGGGTCAGCTGCATGCAGCAAGAGTCTTACTCTTAGGACTCCATATTTTAGTGAACTATTAAAATCATGAGGATGATTGTACAGTGATGATAGTACAGCAGGTAAGGCATTTGCCAGGCATATGACTGACTGACTTTTATCCTTGCACCCTATATGGTACCCTGAGGATTGCCAAAAGGGATCCATTAGTGCAGAACCAGGAGTAGGCTCTGAGCACTGCTGGGTGTGACCTCAAAACCAAAATGAAAACCAAAACCAAAATCAAACAATTTTGCATTTCAATTCTGAATAATTGTGACACAAAACAGAAACTTCACGTAATCTTAAGAAAGCAGCCTGGGAGATTGTTCAGTGGCCAGGGTAGAACCTTCAGGGAGTCCTGCACACACCGAATGTGATCCTGGCAGCCCTGATCTCTGTGATCTCTTGGTTCCCAAGAGACTTCCCGCTGCACCACACAGCCAGGTATGTGTGATCACTCCAGCTAAAGGAGTCTAGCCTGACAAGCACAACTAGATGTTTGAGCCTTGCAGCAAGCGTGTTCGTGAGCCTGTGTGTCATTGCAACAACTAAACCAACAGAGGGAAGGGAAATAGGAAGGAAAACGAAGAGTGTGAATGACCCCAGCATGGCTGAGACGCCTCCAGAGGAGGACAGGCCCTGGGCTGGCCCACCCAGAGTCCCAGCAGCTGCCTGCTTCCACACTCCAAAATCACTCCCATGTCCCTGGCCAGACTCCACTGTCTGGGGACTGAGACCCACCCAGAAATTTATCTGTTGAAAATTTCAGGTATGCAGCTTTTGTGACTTAAAATTTTAGGCTTTCATGGAGTCGGAATGGACTACATTCCCCCCTCCCCAAACCCCACCTTCCCGTAGTTCCAGAAGCCTGGCAGTCACGCACACACCCCAAAGCCACCACCCAGTGAGAAATGTAATGCTGGCTGTACCACCCTGGATTGCTGGAGTCTTAAACTCTACCCATTGATAAACCAGTAGTAGCACATAGGATTGGATGGGATGTAACGTGGAAGACAACCAATCTTGATTAACAAAACATAAACACAGAAGACTTAACCTGTAACAACATTTTAGTACTCTCTTATACGAGGACTTAATGTCTCCATGGTTAGATACAGCAAATTGCGCTAATTTTTTTCTTAGGCAAATTATTGATAACAAGCAATATAAAAAAATTATTTGGGACCTGCTATGGGGGCAAGCTTAAGGGGCAGTTGGAAAAATAGAAGACAGTGGTGGAGGGAAGGTGTAGTGGTGGTAGGATTGGTGCTGTAACAAATCATCTTGAACAACTTTGCAAACCATATAAAGTGTGGAGTAAAAATTTACATATGTTGGCCTTACATTAAAGAAAGTTTAAAAAATAAATGCTAGTCATTTAATAATAATAATAATGATGATGATGATGATGACAACAAGAAGAGTGTGAATGGATGGATTCAATGAACTCAAAAGCAATTGTTTTTACTTGTGGTTTTGAAATCAACTGTCATTATTAGGAGTTTTGATAGTTTTTCTCAAGACAAGTTAACTGTAGTTTATAGCAGAACATTGTATTTTATAAAAATGAAATAAGTTGAGTGATTGAACTTCTTGCAACTGCTCGCCAGTTAATACATTCACATTTGCCTACATTGCTATGTGTACTTTTAAATGTAGTACACATAGCCTACATTGCTATGTGTACTTTTAAATGTAGCCACTTTAAAAAATGGCTCATTATTGCCTTGTGAGCAATGTCTTTAAAATGAATTTGGTTTGTATTAAAAGGAGTGTACTTTTTTGTTCAGCAGCTGGGTCTGAATTTAATTATTGAAAATAAATATGATCTGATGTTTCATTGAGTTTTCTGAATAACAGGATAATTTGGTCAGCACTGCTCTCTAAAAAGACCTGGAATAAATCCAAAACACCAGACACAACTGCTCTGGTGAGGAGGAAATTATCGGCAAATTCATGTGATTTACTCCATTTAACGTACAATTAAACATGGGTGTAGATTTTCTTGATACTCTAAATGCTTCTGTGTCTTGTGACTTGATTACAGTGAAATGGTATAAAAAGAAAAAGGCTGCTGATGTGTTTTCTGTTTTCTACGTGGTTTCACTGTCCCCATGTAGGACCATTTCCTACATTGGCAGCTGGATTTGAAGGTGTAAGACCAGGGAGCATATGGTAATGTGAATGTGTTTTTCACATGAAAGCAGAGAGAACAAAGTTTGGACTAGAGGCAAGTATTTACAGAAACACTATTTCCTGGAAAAAGATGTAAAATTTGAGAGCAATGAAAAAAAGTTACTTATTGAAAAATTTTTTAAAAAGTTTATTAGTAACAGAAAACAAAAATATCTGCCAACTAATTAATCAAGAAAGATTGAATTACTTTTATTTTCTCAATGCAAAAATTGTGATTTGATTGTTGTCATTTGAAGATGTGGTCCAAAAGTATGAACGTAGAAGTGTTGAAAATGTGAAAAATTCTGGGGCTGGAGTGATAGCACAGCGGGTAGGGCGTTTGCCTTGCATGTGGCCAACCCGGGTTCGATTCCCAGCATCCTATATGGTCCCCTGAGCATTGCCAGAGGTGATTCCTGAGTGCAGTCAGGAGTGACCCCTGTGCATCGCCGGGTGTGACCTAAAAAGCTAAACATAAATAAATAAATTTTAAAAAATGTGAAAAATTCTATTACATATGTCAGCTTTTAAAAAGATTCATTATTTCTTTATGCATTCAAAAAAATTTTCCTTCTGTGCCCAATTGTTAAGAATAGTAACTACACATCATGCAAACTTGGAGCTATGTTATTCTCATTAAGCAGTTCATTTGTTGCATAGATTTTTATACCTCCTGCCAGATAACTTACTCTTTATACCATCTTATTTCTTCACTCCTGTCTTTAAATCTGTTATTCTGCTCATGATTGGATCGTTTTAGTCCTAAATGCTACTTGATTATTGGATTTTCAACCCAAACAAACAATGGGCCCTCCCATTCCAACACCACCAGCCCTGATAGCTATTCCCTTGCTAACTTCTCTACTGTAGTTGTGTATATTTTAATGGGGTTGATTAGGAGAGATTAGGGCTTGTACTTCTGAGATTATTTTTATGGGAATTTAGAAGTGATCCTAATTCTCAAAATGGAAAAGATGTGAACTGTTATTTAAAAAATAAACAGTGAAGATTTTAAGGTACTCCTTAAATCATCCTATTTGAGGATGATTTATATCTTCCTTATATCTTCCTATTTGAGAGCTACTTTTCAATTTGAGAGTTAATTTGTTGAGCTGATAGTTACTAATACTGAACATTGAAATGAAAGCATCGGACAACTGTGGGAGAAAGAGAAGGAGGTAAATAGAGAGAGAAAAGCAGGAGAGAGAGAGAGAGACAGGGACAGAGGAGAGAGTAAAATGAGAGAGACAGAAAAGAAACATGGAGGAAGGGAAGGGAGAGAGGGAAAAGAAGGAGATTAAGGGAAGGGAGGATGGAGGGAGAGGAAAATTAGAGATTTTGGATTTTCACATGTAATTGGGTGAAGTAAGTATCAGCTCTAAAGCAAACTTCTTGAGGTATAGAGCATAACAAAATTATCTGTTGACCCTATTTGGACCTGCTTTATTTCCCTAGAATATAAAAGGTCAATTCTAGTACTTACTAATTAAGTATCAGACTGGCAGTGTGAATGATCTAAATTAGTTTAGACTTTGGCTCATAATGTTCTTGCAAAAGTATTGGAACAGTTCTTTGATGGGTAAAGAAAAGCAGAAACCTCAAGTAGAATTCTCCCAAGGTGTTTGAAAAAAGTTAATGGAATTCAATTTTTACTATTGAGGGAAGATGGAAGATAAATGAAATCTGTACTGGTATTTTAAAACTTAAGCAGGGAAAGGTTATGTTAAGTCAGAGATTTAATTGTATTATCTGGCTGTAGGCAATTCTCAAACTGTGAATGATAGGGGATTTAGAAACTAGATTTCAGAAAAACTTTATGCCAACAAAGTGAAAATGATATAAATAATTAGTGAGGATCAGAAATTTTCATTGTGGGAAGTAACCAGCTTGGTAAATAGATTGTTTTGCATGAGATTTTTACAGAAGTCTACATAAAATTACTTAATGAGAGAATGGGAAAAACTGCCACTGCTTATAGAAAGTGATCTTAATTGTTTTTTAACCAAGTTCTGATGCTATGTCACATTATGTCTGATACTATATCACTCTAGTGTTGAGGTAGATAAATGAAATTATCAGGCTTTAGAGGGTGAAAGTTCAAAAACTTCTGTGCTCAATTACTCTCTGGTTAGATATGTGTTATAGCACACTGCAAGTATAAATTACAACTTGTTTATTGAGCAAATTATATACTTTGCAATTCAAACTTCCATATTCTGTTTCTTTTGCTCCAGTTTCTAGGTAAATTCTATTTGACGTGTGCAAAAAATCTGTTTACGCTAGCAATTGTTCTTGACCTTTTTATCTGTGAAATGGCATTGTCACTTACCTATATGATCTAGGTATCACGGATATCTTTTTGTTTTGCAAGGTACTTTGGTACTTTCAAACTTCATTCTTTAACAGGCTTAAGTCTGTCTATCTATCTATCTATCTATCTATCTATCTATCTATCTATCTATCTATCTATCTATCTATCTATCATCTATCTATCTCCTGCCCAAGGTTTTCCTTTTCTTTTGGGCCACTCCCAGTGTTGCTCAGGGGTTATTTCTGGCTCTGCACTTAGTAGTTACTTCTGGTGGAACCTGGGGGGCCATATGACCTGGTTGGCGGCATGCAAGGGACAAGCCCTCCTTGCTATGCTGTTGCTTCAGCCCCCAAAGATTTTATTTTCTAATTAAAAAAAATACAGATTCTGATATTTCCTATTGATTTATTTTTTCTGGGGAAGGAAAATTTGTATATGTAATTTATTGTTCCTTGTGTTTTTCTGCCATGCTGAATTACTTTTTTAAGCATTGAAAATCAGGACAGAACAAATCCCTTGCATGAGTGAGACCCTGATTTCCCCCCTAGCACTGAATGACTCCCAAACCTACAACAACAGCAGTTATAGCAGCAGCAAAAATCTAAAAAAACCTAGTAAACAGTAACTTAAAAAAAACTCATATATAGTATATGAATATATATGTTCATTGTAAAAATTCAAACAATATATAGAGTGTTTTACAAAGGCACACAAAGCTAGAAAAGAAAGTAAAGGAAAATGTGCATAAAGAAATATGCTATGGGGCTGGAGAGCAGTATAGCAGGTAGGGTGTTTGCCTTTCACACAGTTGACTGGATTCAATTCCCAGCCTCTCATATGGTCCCCTGAGCAGTGCTAGGAGTTATTCCTGAATGCAGAACCAGGAGTAAGCCCTGAGCATGCAAAGTGTGGTCAAAAAGCTAAAAAAAAAAAAAAAAAAAAAAAAAAAAAAAGAACTATAATTTGGGGGCCTGGGAGACAGCTCAGAGTGGTGAAATGGATACATCCCTTGCCCGAGGACCCAAGTTCAAGCCTTGGCCCTGGGTTGACCTCCCGAACAGTACCCGTGGTGACCCTGACGACTCCAAGCATTCCCAAGCTGAGCAAGATGGCATTAATTGACCCAAGAGCTGAACGTTCAGGCCCACACCACTCAAGTATCACTGAGAGCGACTGCTGACCTGAAGCACTGCTGGTGATGCTTTTATTTATTTAGTTTTTAAAAGAGAAAATAATGTTTTATTTTCTTATGGGGCAGTATGAGTGATGGGAGGTACAAGGAACAGGATCCTTTGCATGTTGCTGGAAGGTATTCTTGGATCAATTGCTTTGCCTCCAGAAGTTTCTGGGATTGTGTTATAACTGACTCCTGTGCATTGGAATACTGAAAAGCTGACTTCTGCTTGAAAGGACCACAGAACTTTACCACACCTCATGTCAAGCTTGCAATGCCTAGTACTTCATGTTTTGGGAAACTTGGTAGGCATTTCAATAAATACAATGACTTTAGCAGAGAGACACAGCATCTTATCTCTCTAGCTTGCAGAAACCCAGACTTCAATGAACCATGACAATTCTAGTGTGCATGATTCTTTTTATAGAAAAGATCAGGTTAACCCACACAGTAAGTCAGATTAACCAGGCAGGGATACTAAATTAGTGAATGGAAGAGCCAAAACAAATACTCATGTTTTCTGACCTCCGGACTTATTAATTTTTTACATAGCTAAAAATTGTATTAGAGCTAAGGCTCTAATTTTACTTTTTTGTTATTTTTGTCTAATTTTACTTTTTTGTTATTTTTTTTAAAAAAACTAACTTTTTAAATTAAGTCACCTTGAGATACAGTTACAAAGTTGTTCATGATTGTGTTTCAGTCATATAGTGTTCCAACACCATCCCTTTACCAGTGTACATTTCCCACCTCCAGTGTCCCCAGTTACCCTCCTGTCCCCACTTTTTTATTTTCTTAAATGAGATTTTTATTGAGGTAAGAGGAAATGTTTTAACTATTGTAAAGTACAGTTTGATGTGTTTTAATGTGTTCACTAGGTCATACAGATATCCATTGTCTAATTCCAGAACACTTTCTGTACTCCAAAAAGAAATCTGGAGTCCAGGGATGTAAATCAATGGGATGGCACTTATCTTGCATATGGGAATCCCTGGATTTGATCCCCAACACTACATGGTCCCCAAGTATCCCTGGAGTGACTCCCAAGCATGAAGCCAAGACACTACTCAGAATAGTCACAAAATAAAAACAACAGTGACAATAAAAAGTAACCTTGTACCTCTTACTTTCCTCTCTCCGTTCCTAACAACCACTAATCTATTTTATGTCTCAATGAGTTTGCCTATTCTGGATATTCCACCTAAGTGGAATCATAAAGTATGTGCTTTTTGATGATGTCCTGTCTTTTATTTTGTTTTTGGTGGTGAGGAGGTGTTGGGCCACACCTGGTGGTGCTCAGAGAACCATATATACAGAGAAGTGTTAATTTTGCCTTGTAATAATAATAATAATCTTGTAATAATGACAATTACATTTTATTATTGGGCCAGAGTGATAGCACAGTGGGGTAGGGCATTTGCCTTGCATGTGGGCAACCTGGGTTTGTTTCCTTTGCCCCTCTCGGAGAGCCCGGCAAGCTACCAATAGTATCTTGCCTGCATGGCAGAGCCTGGCAAGCTATCTATGGCGTATTCGATATGCCAAAAACAGTAACAAGATGTGTCACAATGGAGACGTTACTGGTGCCTGCTCGCACAAATCAATGAGCAATGGGATGACAGAGCTAAGGCAATGTGTTTACGATGGTGTTGGCGTTTGCGGTATCAGTGACTTCCCAACCTTTTTTTGAAAATTTATTTTTTTATTGAGGTGATATTGATTTCTTAGTGTGCAACTGTTCATAGGAATACAATACATCCTATAACAGACTAGACTGCCACATCACATATATCAGCAAATTGCAAATATCATTCTACCACATTTCACTGGATCTGTTCACCCGACTTTAACCCGCTTCCCCCAACAGTTCTGCCATCAGAATCTAAGTGTTAACTTTCATTGGATATTATTTACTCCTCTCCTGCTTTTTTTTTGGTGAATATGCCACACTGAGTGGCATATTATCATCCTGTATTTGTCTTTCTCTTTCAGACTTACTTTCCTTATGAATGTTGTTGTAAAAGGAAAAAACCTCATCTTTTCTTATAGTTTATTAGTTGTCCATTGTCCATCATTACTTTATTTCTTTATCCTTTCATATATCACTGGGTATATGGGCTATTTACCTATCATGGCTATTGTAAATACACAAGAATGAAAATATGTGAAAATATATTTTTTTTGAAAAGTATTGTGGTGTTTTTTTGACAGACATCTAGAGGTAAAATTACCAGATTATATAGTAATCTATTTTTAACTTTTTGAATAATCTTCACATTGTTTTCATAAAGACTGAAGCAGTTTTTGTTCCTGCCAACACTTGAAAAGAGGATTGCTTTCTCTCCATATCACTGCTAGTACTTCTTGTTTTTTGGCTTTTTGAACTCCCAACCATTTAGAAACGTTTTGTTCGATGTATTGTATTTCTAAAATAGTCACCAAAGGAATTTCTTCAATGACTACATTTTATGACACTTCCCAATGCATTTTTATTTTATAGAAAGTAAATTTTGGCAACCATAAAACTTTTGAGTTTTTATTATATACTACCAGTGCATATTTAGGTGCTTTTTGAGTGATGATGGTGGGCACACCCAGCTGTGCTCAGGGATCATACCTGGTGCTGTTGGAGGATCATATGGGATACTGGGGATTGAACCTGGATTGGCTGCATGCAAGGCAAGTGCCGTACCCACTGTACAGTTATTTGAATGACCAGTACATTTTTATTAGCACTTTATAGTAGTACAACATTACCAGTTACATCTATCACTAATTTAAAAAAATAATAATCATTATTATTATTTTAATTTTGGGGTCATACTCAGCAGTGCTCAGAGCTTTCTCCTGGCTCTGTGCTCAGGGATCACTCCTGGTGGACTTGTGAGACCTCATAGTGTGCAGGGGATCACACCCAGATCAGTTGTATGCAAGGCTAGCATCCTACCCTCTGTACTATCACTCCAGCTCTTAGTGAATTAATTTAAAAATTGGTAACAGAAGACCTATGATATGTTACATTTAGCAAATCTTTAGTAAAACACAAATGATAGGGTATAAGTTAGGACTTAAAGGAAAACTTTCATAAATCTATGAACTCAGGAGGACCATAGGCATTAAGAAAATAAGTTACTATTCTGAAGTGCATTAATTAATACTTTTGACTACCCTGACCAGTTAAGATCCTTGGAGACATATACCCCAATCTTGAATCCAATTAAAATGGTATCCATTACTAAATTAACCCATGTACATTCAAATCTTGATATAAAATGGCATAGTCTCAAGACACCAATTAATTAATCAAACATGTAAAATTATGTCAAGAAAATTATTAATCCAGCTATTCCTGTTACATCTCAAAGGTTTTCCATCTCTTTATATATGAGAAGTATTACATATTACATCCACTCTTCTTGTCTTCATTTAAAAAATAACACTAAGAAAAATTTTCACCATATGCTTGTTTTAGATGCAGTGAAAAAATGTTCTTTTCAAAGCATATGGTGATATAATTAGGTGTCTTTTAATACAGCAAGATTGGATAAAGAATCCTATGAGCTAAATTGAAACAATTTGTTGCTCTAATGTCTCCCGACACCTCAACACCGGTGTCTTTCCTGGGTTATTATTGTTTGAATAAAGAAAAATGTTCAGCACTTGAAGGTGAGAAACATCTGCTGTCACCTGCCATAGCATGGTGGATCGAATTCCAGTTCTGCTCCCGCCCCCCTTCCCTTCTACTGGGTAAACCTGTGTCACTCCTGTGTTCAGCCTCCTGTACTGAGGAGTTCTGGCATCACTCCAGCATCGCTGACATTTGTCTAATGCTCCGTAGTTGGAAGTCTGCTTTTGTCTGTGGCCTAGTTGCCTTTCTTCATGTCACTTATGCAGAGTATTTTCTACCAGTGGTGAGAGAGCTCAGATTCCTTTTCTTCAGTAAAAGACTTGTTCTAAAACATTTCTTCTTATCTTGTTCTGAAGCAAAGAAAAATTCTGAAAATAGGTCTTATATAATATGAAAGGACATTAATTATTTGCTATAAAAAGTAAAAATTGAAAATGTATTATTTAAGTCTGAGAGATAGGATATCATAGGCATTGGGCATGATCATGTATGCTATTTTTTTCTCCACTTCCCCAACTCATTAAAATGTGCATATATTTACCAGTGTATTAAAAGTAGTGGAAATTGTCACTTTTAAAACAAACTAATGAGTTTATTTGAATAATGAACCTTTCAATTTAGGATATAAGTGCTTTATTTCCATTGATAACCAGAGTTTTGATTTTTAATTTGATTTTAGTTTTTTTTTCTCTTTTAAGTACTGACTGGAATGAATAATTTGTGTTTATCTCAGGCATATGTTGTTTTCAGCCAAATTCATTGCTAACTGATACGGTAAGTTTCACTAGTTTTATGTCCTATTTTTATACCATTTATAGTGAGTATTCTTGGTTTTGGCTAACAAGTAAAACTGTCAGCAAACAAATGTGGATTGTACAGCAATATACATAGGAGATAAATGGTATCTAGAGTGATGACTCATGATCATTCTATGTATTATTTGCTTCTCTTCTTTTGCACCATTTCCTGTTGTCAAATATTGAAGAAATAAATATATTCCCTAGCTTTCCCAACACAGTTACTTTGTTTTTGTTTTCATCTTGTCTCAGGGGATACATTTCATCTCTTGATTTGGCCAAATCAAGAGATGAAATATATATTGAGCCAAATTGACTTACTCCCTAGTGTAATGGCTTGCAAACCTTCGTATATATTGGAATCATCTGACTTATTAAAATAGATATTATTGGGATTTTCCCCCATATTTTTTGATTCAGAGGGTTGAGTAAGGGACTACAGCATTTGCATACATATCAAGCAAGCTCCCAGGTAATGATGATACACATTTGCTGAGTGCTTGTCCTATCTGGTCTTTCAATTTTGTGTCCAAAGGAGACAGGAAAATGACTTACATTTATAGAAATAGGCACCAAACAACTCCTAGTTGCCCATTTTCTCCTTCCCCCCCTTCCCCGTGCCGCTACATGACTTAGCCACTGACCTTGGTTATCTCTCTTCAGTAGCTTAACTGCAAATGGGCAAATGTGTCACTAAAGACCCACATTATCTATGTATATTGTGGTGCTTTTTTACAATAGCCAAGAGCTGAGAGCCAGAGCAATAGTATAGTACAGCAGGGAGGGCGTTTGACTTGAACATGACTGACTCGTTGTTTTTTTTTTTTAATTTTATTGAATCACTCTGAGATAGTTACAAGTTTTCATGTTTGAGTTACAATCACAAAATTATTGGGTTATAATCACACAATCATACAAACACTCATCCCGCCACCAGTGCACATCCCCTACCACCAATATCCCTGGTATACCTCCTCTTTCCCACCCTCCCCCTGCCTCTAGGGAAGACAATATTCCCCATACTCTCTCTCTACTTTTGGGTATTATGGCTTGCAACATGGACACTGAGAGGTCATCATGTTTGGTCCATTATCTACTTTCAGCACACATCCCATCCCGACTGATTCCTCCAGCCATCATCTTCTTAGTGGTCCCTTCTCTATTCCATCTGCCTTCTCTCCGCTCATAAAGCAGACTTCCTGCTATGGGGCAATTCCCCTGGCTCTTGTATCTAGTGTCCTTGGGTGTCAGCCTCATGTGATGTTATTCTATACTCCACAAATGAAGGCAGTCCTTCTATGTCTGTCCCTCTCTTCCTGACTCATTTCACTTAACATGATACTCTCCATGTCTATGCATTTATAAGAAAATTTCATGACTTCATCTCTCCTAACAGCTGCATAGTATTCCATTGCATAGATGTCCCAAAGTTTCTTTAACCAGTCATCTGTTCTAGGGCACTTGGGTTGTTTCCATATTATGGCTATTGTGAACAGTGCTGCAATGAATATATAGATACAGACGTCATTTCTACTGTGCTTATTTGCATCCTCAGAATATATTCCCAAAAGTGGTATTGTGTGGTCATATGGAAGCTCAATTTCTAGTTTTTGAAGGAGTGTCCATATTGTTTTCCAGAAAGGCTGGACCAGTCGGCATTCCCACCAACAGTGAAAGAGCATCTTTTTTCTCCCACATCCATGCCAGCACTGGTTGCTTTTATTCTTCTGAATGTGTGCCAGTCTCTGTGGTGTGAGATGATATCTCATTGTTGTTTTGATTTGCATCTCCCTGATGACTAGCGATGTGGAGCATTTTTTCATGTGCCTTTTGGCCATTTGTATTTCTTTTTTGAGGAAACTTCTGTTCATTTCTTCTCTCCATTTTTTGATGGGGTTTGAGGTTTTTTTCTCATACAATTCTAGTATCTTGCATATCCTGGATATTAATCCCTTATCAGATGGGTATTGGGTAAATATTCTTTCCCATTCTGTGGGTTCTTTCTGTATTTTGGTCACTGTTTCTTTGAAGTGCAGTAGCTTCTTAGTTTGATGTAGTCCCATTTGTGTATGTTTGCCTCCACTTGCATGGTCAGTGCTGTTCTGTCCTTAAAGATGCGTTTAGCTTCAATGTCATGGAGAGTTCTGCTTACATTTTCCTCTATGTGCCTTGTAGATTCATGTCTGACATTGAGGTCTTTAATCCACTTTGATCTGACTTTTGTGCCTGGCATTAGACAGAAGTCAGAGTTCTTTTTTTTTTTTTTGCAGGTAGCTATCCAGTTACTCAGGTTTAATTCAGGTTTAATCCTCTGCCTGCGTCCCTCCGGTATGGTCCCCCAGGACCCCAGGAGTGATTCCTGAGTTCTGAGCCGGGAATTACCCCTGAGCACCACTAGGTGTCATCACCGGCGTCCTTCTCCCTTTTTCATATTGCAACCTAAGACAGAATTGGCTCTCCTATTTTTTTTTTTTTTTTTGTCTTGTGAATCAAACCTGTTGGTGCAGGGTTTACTCTGTAATTTTGGCTCTGCATTCGGGGATCTCTCCTCGCAGGGCCTAGCAGAACCTGGATCAGCTGCATCCAAGCCAAGCCCCTTACCTGCTGTACTATCACTCCAGCCACCCCCTCCTCTTTAGTTGATTGAGGTTCTGTACTTTACAATACTATTACTAATGTTTCCTCGTGCATAATCCTGACATCACATCCATCACCACTGTCCTTCTCCCTTTTTTATATTGCAACCAAAGATGAATACCCAGGCATTCTGTTGATGTATTCGCAAGAAGTCATTTTGAGAAAGAGCATTTAACAGAATAAATATTCTTAATAAAGTTCCAAATTTGAAAACTAACCTCATAGGGTTAGTGATCCATAAGTTTAAAAAGATAGCTAAAGATTTTAGGGGAATTTCCTTTTGGCTTTTGTTTCTAATAACGAAGCTCAGCAAAAGAAAGACTTCACTTTTCTTCTGGAGAACTTAACAACAAAGAGAGATAATGCTTTCTTGATTTAAGTGGAAAATGCATCTACATCTCTGCCTAATTTAAGAATTGTTAATCATTTGATATATTTTTAGCTATTTTGGTCCTTGAAATTGTGTTATGGTGAAAAGTATGACTTTAGGATCAGGAAGATTTGGATTAATCTTGATTTTGTGTCTTATTTATTAGTTATGCAATCTACCCTGTGTTAGGCAAACAAGGTCACCCTTGATTTCCTTACCTATAAAGAGAGAAAGATAGTACTTCATCTAGTATTTACAAAAGACAACATTAGCAAAGCACTTAGCATTAAGCCTTAGAAATAGGAGTTTTTAATAATTGGCAGCTATTTCCGGCAGCAGTAACAATATTTTAACAAGACGAGCAGGTGTCTAAATGACTTTCTTCTAAGTATACCCTAGTGAGATGACAAAAATCTCAGATTTGTATAACTTTTATTATTAGTATTTGGTTTTGGGGCCACACCTGGCAGTGCTCAGGGGTTACTCATGGCTCTAAATACAGGGATTATTCTTGGCAGTGCTTGGGGGATTCTGTGGGTTGCTGGGGATTGAACAGGCTGCATGAATGACAAGTGTTCTGCCTTTGTGCTATCTCTCTGGTATTTATTATGATTACTGTTGTTGCTCTTCTTGGTTTTCTGACCACACCCAGTGGTGTTCAGGTCTTATGTCTGGCTCTCTGCTCAGAGAACATTCCTGTCAGTCCTGGGAAACCATACGGGGTATCAGGGATCTCGAACCTGGGTTGGTAGCATGCAAGGGAAGGACCTTCCTAATGGCCTTTGGGCTACTTCAGGGCTGGGCAAATTTTCTTAAAGCTTTATGAATTCCCAAAAGTACATTTCAGTGCTCCCTTAGTTATCTGCCTGCAACATAATCTTTTTTTTTTAAATTGAGACCTCTATTTAATTCTATTCATTTTTTTAAAGACAATGAGGTTTACAAATTTATTTCATAGTTGAGATTTAGGTGCACTATGTTACAGCACCAATCTTACCACCAGTGTCAGCGTCCCTCTGCCAGTGTCCCCAGGTCCCTCTTACCACCCACGTTCCCAGTCTGTCTCTTTGACAGGCACATTTTAAAGTTTGGTTGTTGTGGTTTGGATCAATCTCCTTCTTTCAATGTGGTTGACTCTTAGGTTTAGGATAAAGAGTGATATCATGTAGCCAAGGCCCTTGATCCCTGTTGGTACTGTCATTTCCTGTCCTCTCCTTATACCCCTCACACCTCCTTGGTTTCTTCCTTCTCTGGATTCTGGGGTCAGACGTGATCTAGGCATCGCCCTGTACTATATTGCATCCCCTCATCTAGTTACCATAGATAAGCAAGGTAAACCTGTTTGTCTTCCTGGTTTACTTCACTTAATTTGATATCCTCCAGTTCCATTCAAGCTGCAACACACAATTTTTTTTATATAGCACTGTAGCACTGTCGTCCCATTGTTCATTGATTTGCTTGAGCGGGCACCAGTAACTTCTCCATTGTGAAACTTGTTACTGTTTTTGGCATATTGAATGCATAGCGGATAGCTTGCCAGGCTCTGCCATGTGGGCTAGATACTCTCGGTAGCTTGCTGGGCTTTCCAAGAGGGGAGGAGGAATCGAACCCGGGTGGCTACGTGCAAGGCAAATGCTCTACCTGCTGTGCTATCACTCCAGTCCTTTTTTTTATATATATATGAAATAACTTTTTAATATAAATGTTACCTTAAAACATTCCCTTTTTTTCCTGGCCCCGAGCCAGGCTGTCTTCACGAGGGCATCTTGGAGGGGCAGGTTGATTTCCCCTCCCCCCTGCCCCAGTCAGAACCCCAGCAGCCAAAAACCTCCAGATCCCAACTCCTGTCATACTCAAGGCATCCCTTCACATGCTCAGATGAGGCTCACCTGAGTGGGATCCGGCAAAAACCAGGTTTGCGAGCCCCATGATTGAGACCTCCAAGCCCGCTTGAATTGGGCCTTTCCCCCTCAGCTCCCCAATTTTCCAGTAGCTTAGCAGTCACATCCACACACTGCTCCCCCGCCCCCACCCGGCATGTAATCTCATCAAGGCCAAGATCCTGAGACTATAAACGTAGGCTCCCGAAAGAGAGCTACGAAGAATTTCAACAACCTTCAGACACTTCTCTCTTATTGTGGTGGGAAGGTGCTCGGTGGTGGGATTGATGTTTGAATATTATCTGCAATGAACTATTGTGAACTACTTTATGAAAATAAAATATATAAAAATTGAAGAAAAACCAACAACAATGTCATTTACCTTAGAACAATTACCTTAAAACAATGTCATTAGGAAAAAAAAGTCAGATTTTCCTTTAATCCCCTTGGTATTTGTAAGGATTAAAATTTTTTTTTTCTTGGGATGGTGGAGCAAAGAGATAGATAGTACAGAGGGTAAGGTGTTTGCCTTGCTCGTGTTCAACCTGGGTTCAATCCCAGCACCTTGTATAATCCCTTGAGCACTACCAGGAATGATTTCTTAGTGAAGAGCTAGGAGTAAAACCTGGAGCACAGCTGGTGTGGTCCACGAAGTAAAAACAAGACAAAACAAAACAAATAAATACCAAAAAATCCCCAAACCCCAAAACGCAAATCAAAACCAAAATTAAACAAAATCGAAAACAAAAACTCTCACCAAAACCAAGCAAACAAATCCAAAAAGAACAAAATAACAAAAGACAAAACAAAACAAAAGAAAAATATTGTTTAAAATAGCTAAGGAAGACTAAGCCTTTGTCCCTAATGCCTGAAGAATGAGCAAAGTTTGGAGAACTACTGCAGTATGTCAGGATCAGCCCCTTTGTCCTTTACACACTAGATAGTCCCCTCCAGAGTTGCTGGGAGTAGCCCCTGAACCTTTATATCCCCCAACACAAAAAAAGATAAAGAGTGGCTTGGAAAGATATCTCGAAAGGGTAGTGTGCATGTTTTTTGTTTTATTTTATGGGTCACCTTTGACAGGGTTCAGGGGACCGTGTGTGGTGCTGGGATTGAACCCAGACCCAGCTGCATGCAAATGTCCCACCCCACTGTACTATCTCTTTGGGCCCATGCTTGTTTTGCATGCCGGAGGCCTGGGTTCACTCCCCCATGGTTCCCTGGACTCTGCAGGGAACAACTCCCAATCACAGGGCTAGGAGTAGCTCCTGAGCCCTGCCACGTGTGACCTCCAAACTAAAGCAAAACTAAACGAAAAAGTAAAAGAATAAGGAATGTAAATTCTTGGGAAAATTCCATAGGATGAAGACCAGACTTCAGAGTGAAGACCAACCCATTAAATTCCTTAAAGAATTGAAGAATTGGCCTAGGGTAAGGTAACTAGGCTTTCTGATTATAGACTTCCTCCCTCTCTCCCCACCCCCCACCCCCTCAGGCTGGATGGAAGTTCTAGAATGTAGTCCTATTTCTGGATCTTCAGTGATTTGGCTTTATCTGCAATAATGAGCAACTGCCACCTTGCACCATGTTCCATTGATCTCCGCTTGGTCAGCGCTGCCCTCAGTGCAGTGGCAGGACAGTCACTGACTCCTAGGATGGGCTCAGAGCCTGGATTGTGACAATCCATGTGCCGGGGGCGGGCGGCTCTTCACTAGGGCTCCTGGGGCTCCTGGTGCACCTTCCTGGAGCAAGCTCTGCCCCCAGAATCTTCCTCCTGTTTCAAAAGAATGGTCTGCTTTTTGCCTTAAGGGAGACAGCCCTCTTGTTGCTGACAGCTCGGATACGGATACGTGGGGGCACAAGGGGCCCTGAAAAGAGTACTTCCACCTCTGCTCCACACACCTCGGCCATCAGTGCTCAGGGAAATGCCCGGCTGCGGTCACGACCACTAGAGGCTGCTGCGAGGCTCATCTCACCAGCCCCGAGAGGCCGCTTCAAGCTGCACTGGTAGTCACTTGTTCACTTGGGGGGTGAAGATCCCTGCCATCGGTTTCTTGGGGAACCTGGGACTCAGGATGGAAGGAGAAGTCACTCATTGAGGAATAGTCAGTTCCAACCTCGGCACAGACATTCTGGGCCCATCGTTTTCTTTGCAGAAAAGAACTTCAGGAGGAAGCGAAATAACATAGCCAGATAGCTTTTATCAAATGAAACTTCAAAAGATGTGAGGGGCGAGGGAAGGGAACACATGTCCAAGAGAGAACACAGGCTTCTTCAGATAGAAAGAGAGCAAGCGGAGACACAAAGAGACAAGCAAGTAGATAGGGAGAAAATTGGCTGAAAGAGCAAGCCCCAAAGGGCTTTGGGGAGGAGGTTTTCATACAGTTCCTCCAAATGTTTTTGTGTAGCAATTCTCTGCATATGTAAAAATTAATCTGGGCCTTGTCACAGGGCTTTGCTCTGTTAATGGTCTTTTCATAATCTCATAGATTCTCCTGTAGCTTCTCTTTGACTGAACCCCCCACCCGCACCCCCACCTTCTTTGAATCAGCCCTTGAATTTCTGCATTGGGATGGTGCCTCAGTTTCTTTTCTGCAATGAGCTCAGGGTTTGCTTGTCCAAGGACTGTGGTCTTCATGCCTCTGGGCTACCATAGGGCTAGACAGCCCCCAGGTACAATGCCAGCGCCAGTTACCCATCTGCCTGCAACACTCTGGATACTATTTTTTTTTTTTTAAATAATACTCTCCGGGGTTCTCCAAGTTGTTACAAATGGCAGATTTCATCTTTTTTTTTTATAGCATCTTTCTTTCTGCTTTATATATGCAATATTTTCTCTAATGATTCATTAGCCTGTGGACACATAGGCTGTTTCATTTTCTTCCTCTCTTAATTGTTAGGTTTTTGGGCCACACCTGGTGGTGCTCAGGACTTACTTCTGACTCAGAGCTGAGATCACTCTTAGTGATGCTCCGGGGAACATTTGGGGTATTGAGGATTGGACCCTGGTGCAAGGCAAATGCCCTACCCACTGTAGTATTGCTCCTGCCCTGATTCCATTTCTTGACTATTAAAAGCAACGCTGCAGCATATGAGGGAGTGCATATGGCTCTTGAATTTAGGCTTTGTTTCATTGGTTGTTTTGGTAAACATTCAGAAGTGGGGTAGCTGGAGTGCATGGAATAATTATAATTATTACTATTATTGTTGTTACTATTGTTTGGCAGCCATGTATGGAGGCTCTCAGGGGCTGCCCCCTGCCCTGTGTGTCGGTGGTGCTTGGGGAAGCATGTGACGCTAGGCCCTGAGCCCAGACCTCATGTTTCAAAGCATGCATCCAATCCACGGACTGACTGTCTCACCACCAGAATGACTATTTTTAACTTTTGGAGACTTCATATTGCTTTCCACAGTGGTCATGCTAACCTACATTCTCTTAGCAGGGCCTGAGGTTTCTCTCAGTGTCACAGCCACTCACACTCTTGGTGTTTCTTATTTTTGTGGGAAGCAACCATTTCACAGGTGTGAAGTGATACATGGTTATTGTTTTGATTCCCATGATAACAGGAGATTATGAACATAGGTTTGCTGACCACCTGCGTCTTTGGAGAAGTGTATATTCAGACACGCTGCTCAGTTTTTCATTGGATTGTTTGCTGAGTTTTATGTTTTCTTTCTATGTTAAACTCCTGGTGCACATAGGTTAAACTACTGTTTATTTAGTTATTTATTTGTTTTGAGCCACACCTGGTGTTGCTCAGAGCTTACTCCTGGTTTCGCTTTCAGAGATCAATCCTGGTAGAATGTGGAAAGCCACATGTGATGCCAGGGCTCAAACCTGAGTTGGCTGCGTGCAAATCAAGAGCCCCACCCAATGTACTTTCTCTCAGGCCCCTACAAACAACTGTTTAACCTTGTCTTAACTGAGAAGTGTGCAAGCGCCCTACCCACTATACTAACTTTCTGGCCTCTCAAGTGATAAGTTTTGTAATGTTCTTAAGATCTTCAAAATGCCAGAGAGCCAACATAGGGATCAGGGCGCATACACTTGAGTGAACAAAACACTGAGTTTAATCCTTCGTACTTATTGTCCCCACGGCACACCCTGATCTGACCTCTGTGAGCCACAGCACCCCTGCACCTGAGCATGGCACGGGCCTGGCACTGAATCTCACTGGCTGAGGACTCTCAGGAGTGGCCTCCAGACCCTGAGCACAATGTAAGAATCCTCCCCAAACAATTAATTATTATTATTATTATTATTTTTAGTTGTGTGGATTACTCCCAATTTTGTGCTCAAGCACACTCCTGGAGTGCTTAGGGAGCTATATATACAAATCAAAAATTAAAAAAAGTGACAACAACAAACAACAATGATAAATTGTTGCCTATTCAGGGGTAGGTGGGAGGCAATTGAGAAAAAGCTTTTCAGGGGCTCAGAGATAGTACAATGATTAGGGCATAGGCATAGCATGGTCACTGGTACCACATGGCCTCCTGAACGTGGCCAGGGCTAGCCCTGAAGGACTACCCCTGGATCTTGACCAACTGGGGGTGGTCCTGTTAGCCCCCTGTTACATCCCTTGGGCTGGAGCAGATAGCACCACGCATAGGGCACTGACTCTCATGCAGCTGACTCGAATTAAATACCCGGCACCCAATATGGTCCCCCGAGACAGCCAGGAGTGATGCCTGAGTGAGAACCTGGAGCCAGTCCTGAGCACTGCTGGGTGTGGCCCCCAAACAGAAAACAAACAAACAAAATGAGCTGCATCCCTCAGCCCTAGCATTGAACCATTGGCTTAATTGCCTAACCTGAGTATTACTGGGGCTGGCCCCCAGTCCCTACTGAGCCCCTCTGGGTAGGCTTCCCTCGAGGAACACAAGAAAGAAAAGTTAAAAAGAAGGAAGAAAGAAAGGAGGAAAGGAAGAAAGAAAGAAAAAGAAAGGACTTCTGGTTCAGTTTCTGTGAGGTATCACTTTAGGGCTTTCTAAAAAACGGCCCCCAGAAGCTTCCAGTCATGGCCTCCATTTCATTTTTAGACCCCGTTTTTCCAAAGAGCACACGGGGATTTCATCTCTGCCCAGAAGTTATATGTAATTTTAGAAACATTTGCTATCTGGAGGGGCTGGGAATAAGAAATAGTTTTATTTCCAAACCCAGCGAGTCTTGGCTCCTCTATATTTAACAGCTCATTCTTGAGCTCATCTCTTCCCTTTCATCCCAGGCAAAGAGAGGAAAGGAAGCCAGGTGGCAATTTAACTGCTCTGCCCTCAAAAGTTCCTTAGCTAGATCTTGGAGATCCTTCCATGCATTTCCCATTTCACATTACCGCAGGGGCCAGTCTTGCCAAGGTTTCCAGCTCTGCATAGCAAGTGCCCCCTTCCCACCTGCTTCTCTCCTCTTTTACTTTGCTTGCTTGGCTGACAGCTGCTTTAGGGTCCTCAGGCTTCTGCTTCTCTCTTCTAGGTGCTTTGGGGTTTCTACCAGCAGAACTTTCAAAGTTCTCCCACTTTCCGCTTACAACCTGGCTCCAAAGACATTGCTGCATTTTAGGATCTTCTACCCCTCAAATGACTTTGCTAGAGCCTGGGACCTCACCTCGGGCTATTTTTGTGGCCATGTGGGAAAATACAATCTGATATAATTTCAATATTAGAATAGCTAAAATTAAAATTTTATTTAGACTGATGAAGGCTTTTTTTTTTTTAAAGGGACTTCTTGAAAACAGCTTGTTGTAAATTATATTACAATACCCTCACTTAATGTTGATAAGGGCTTTGGGTAAATTTGACTTATAATAAAATGACACAAAATGAAATAATTTTTTCCATTGACTAATGGACAGAAATGAACTAATTTCCTAAGTCTTTTAAACAAAAACAGCTGTAACCTTCTAAGCAAAGTTCCTGTATTATTGTTGTAATATTAAGTAAGACTTGATTCATTCATTACCTTTCCAACCTTCTTATTGCAGTCAGGGTCCGGGATAGTTTGAGCTTTTCTTGGAAGCTCAGGGCACAAGATGTGAGTGCCCTGGACAGGACCACTCTCGCAGAGACATGCCCACATTCACTCCAGACTGGATGATTTAGACACATGAATGAACCTAATGGGCACAGCTCTGGGGTGTGGGAAAAACATGAAGTACCCAGAGAAAAACCGACACAGTCTGGGGGAGAATGTACAAATTCTACACAGATCGTGGTCCAATTGGAATGAAATTTGTATTTTCTCATCAAAGACATTGTAACAAAATGATATTGGAAAAATGGTGTTATTTAGGGACTTGCTATACTGATGAATAAAAGGAAGTCAGCTGAAGAAAATGAGAATCAAAGATCTGGAAGAACATAAAGACAAAGTTGCACAGGTGAAACTCTCTTGCGGAGGTGATGGAAGAACATGCCTACCTTTGAAAGGGCTTTACTCAGATTAGTAACCTCCTGATTTCCTCATGCAATTATACTATGACTTTTCTTTCCCTTTGATTGTCACAACCATCCTATCAACTCCCACTGTGAAGATCCATGTGTACAATAAAGAATTAACTCGAGGCAGCTGGAATAGAGAATGGATCGCTAAGTCAATGATGGTTGGGGGGAATCATTCAGGATGGAAGATTGTGCTGAAAGTCGATAAAGGGCCAAATGTGATAGGCTCTGAGTATCTGTATCTGCAGGGAAATTGTGTGCCATAGAGGCAGGGAGTGCGGTGGGAATGGGGGATTTACTGGGGACATTGGCGGTGGAAAACATGCACTGGTGAAGGGATGGGTGTTGAATCATTGTATGACTGAAACTCAAACATAAAAGCTTTATGTAACTATCTCACTGTGATTCAATTGAAAAAATTAAAATAAAAAGAATGAACTCAAATACATATATTCTATAATGCTTTGCTGGCTTATCAATTAGAATTGATTTCTCCTCTAACTCATAATTTACCTTCCCTTGCTCTAATGAAGCTTGTTACAGAATATTTAGCACTCACTAGGTGTTAGTGTGCCTAAAGTGAAGGGCAGAGGCCTTGACTTAGTTTTCTAGAATATATTTAAGCAACAGGTGCTGAGACATATTTGCTGGAGGACTAAGCTTCATTGCCAAGTTAGAGATTCTACAAATAGCTTAGTGATAAACTCTGTGTGCTGTGTGTGAATATTTCATTTTTTATGACTTAAAAAACCCACATAGATAACTCTCTTCCCTTACTGCATCACTAATTGCTTTCAGAAGAGTAGAAATGCAGAAGTCTTTATTATTATTATTTTTATTTAAAAAATATTTTGGTTTGAACTAATGACTGCTATTAGAATATCAAATGAGAGGAAATAGCCAAATTTATGTTTATTGTTTCATTTCAATCTTAATTAGTTGCTTTGAGTGATTTGTTCTTACTATCAAGTAAGTGCTTTGAAGGGTCAAAGCTTTTTGCAATTTTGTCCCTTCTTTTTTCCATTGAAAACTGAGAGGGTCTCTTTGGGGTTAGGAAAAGCAAAAGAAGTCTAGCTTGATCTTTGCAGTTTGGAGGGTGTGCCCAGCTTTCTCTGGGAAAAGCCGCCCTGCCCTGTTGTATTTTGCTGCTTCTGATTGGTCCAAAGCAGACCTTTGTCCTTTTGTCTGTTAGTAACCCTAATTAAATGAATATATAAAACACACACACCCCAGATGATGCCTGCCACCTTTTCCTGTCTTTGCCATTAAGGTATATCTACCTCAACTAGGTATGCTCACCATTGCCCATGAATATGTGTGGATTTCCCGAAAGACTGCAAGAATGTGTATAAACTGGAGGCCGTTGTGTCTGTTGGGCTTGAATACAGACCCTTATTCCCTCTCCTTGAAGCTCTTCTCCAGCCTGAGCCCATGGACATCTTTCCAATTTAAGTATTAAGCTTATCTGTATTGCTAATAAAGTCTCTCCTAGTCAGTTGTCCCTGTACCTTTTTGAAGATGACAAATGCATTACAAATTCCTTTTGTAATGATTTATATGATATGCCTTTTTCTTTAGCTGAAAATGGATGCGTTTGTAATTTATCTGTTGAGTGACTTTTTATTATTGGTTTTGAGCCACACGTGGTTGTGCTCAGGGCTTAATACTGCTTCTGCACTCCTGGCGGGGCTTGCGGGACCATGTGGGATACTGGGGATGACATACCACATGGAAAGCAAGCAGCCTGCTTGCTGTACTATCACTCCAGTCCTCCGTTACTTTATTTTTTGTGTGGGAAGCACACCTGGCAGTGCCCAGGGCTATTCCTGTCAGTGCTTGGGGAGACTAAGGTGTCAGGAATCAAGCCTAGACCTTTACTGTGCAAGCTCCAGCAATTTGAGTCCTGTGCCTGCACACTTGGTACCTTTCCAATTGAATAGCTTACTATGGTTGAGAGAACCTCTACTTTTGCTTTAATAATTATTTAAGTGTGTACTATATTTTATTTTGGGTGGAAATTTGGGCCACATAGGATAGTATTCAGGGGCTGCTCATGGTTCTATACACAGGGATTTGGGCTGTGCTTGGAGTACTATATGTTGGTGAAGGGACTTGAATTGAAGTTGGTGGAGTGCAAGGCAAGTGCCTTAGCTCCTGTACTGTCGCTCTAGCCTCTATTATGTTGTAGTAATGACCAGTTCAAACAAAACATGTGAAAAATCACATTTTAATTAATTCAAAGTGTATGTATAATGGAAGCATATATCTGAAAACAAAATTCACTTAAAAGTGTGGTAGCCAGCCTTCTAGATAACCCTCATTGATTCTTGCCTCTGATAGCAAAACCTTCCATCCCACTTTGTGCCAGGTTTTGTTTGTGTAACCAACAGGGCATTGTGAAAGTGACGGTGTGGAGAATCCAGGCTCCTAGAAGGCAGGACCTCAGCCTTGATATAGGGGGTCAGAAAGTCTGGGGAAATTCAGTTGTCATATCATGAAGCTATTCAAGGAGCTTTATCAAGAATTCCACATTCAAAAGAACAGTATCTTTTGCCAAAGAGTCAACAGCAATTTTATAGTCACATAATTGAGCGACCTTAGAAGCAGAGTGTCTAGTCAAACTTTTAGGTGACTACAGCTTGGCCCCCAGCTGTGGCCTAAAGAAGGATCCTGAGCTGTCATTGTCCAACCAAGCCCTTTCTGATTTTCTGACTTACAGAAAACTGAGATAACAAACGATTGTTGCGTTAATTCTTAAAAATGTGAGGACAGAGGACTGGGAGATCATACAGCAGTTAGGACAGAGCATGCATCCTACCAGGTTCAATTTCTGACACCACAAGCCCCCCCCCCAATAAAGGAGTGCAGTGCTGGAGGCCTACAAGCACTACTGAGGTGTCCTGGGTGTTCTGGGAGCTCTGGGTCTGGGTGGCATCACATCTCTGGGTCTGTGCACTGAACTGACAGTCCAGTTGGCTGATGGACTATTGACTCACTTTCCAACTCACTCCAAATTAAGGGTTCTCCTATTACACAGCCATGAAAACTAATATAAGGCAGTAGATGTTTGTAAAGCTTACAATATACAAATGGAAAGCAAATCACGGTGATGAGGAGGCTGCGAAAGATTTCTTTAATTATATAACCATAAAGCTCACAGTACAGATATTTTTCCAGTATGTGGTATAGTTGTCAAGAACTAAGTAGAAAATGTGTTGGACATCGATTTGGCAGGGAAATGATTGTTGTTTTTTTTTCTTTACTGTCTGATGACTTGAAGATGGGTACCATACTGTACATATGTTCAAGTGTCACAGCTAAAGTGATTTCTCCATTAGTGATATTTTGCAACAGGTCCTACCAATATACATACCATATAACTCTATTGATCAAAAGCATGCCCAGTTATAGATAAAAATATTTCAACAAAAATATCACATCGGTTTTGAAGGTTCAGTATCACAGTAAATGATGCACGGGCTTTGTGACATTGCTGGATGCCTCTCCATATGGGACGCAGAGCCTGTACACACGTGGTAATGCATGCATCACCACATATTCACTAATGAAGCAAGGTAAAGAAATAGAAAAGCTTCTCATTCCCTCAACATGCAGCTGGTGTGTGATGCCAGATGTAAAATCATTGATGTTCTTGCCAAGTTCTCAGGATCATGTCATGATTTATTTAAACTCAGACAGACAATCAAAATTACATTGAGCTTAAAAAACACTCCGATTCAAGGAGACTGATTAGTAGGTGGACAGGACTGTATCTTTTAAAACAAACCATTGGCTATATATTAAACACAACGTTTTATTTTTATCTTTCATTCTTTGAAGGTTATTGTGGTTTTTCCTCTGAAGACTTAATCACTCTACTCTCTAATCCCTCATCTCCTACAGAATTACTTTATAATGAGACCCATAAATTCACTAGAGCTGTAATTGAAAATAAAACTACGTTATTTCCAAACAAATGTTAGAGATGCCTATCCAAAATGGATAGTAAATGACATGTCTTTTTTTAATAGTCTGCAGCATTTCTTGGATACTTTGTAATTTGTGATATTAGAATTGATGATAACAGAGACCAAGCTGTAAAGTTTCTTCCTGAGGGTCTATTGTCACCAATGGCAGTATCAGGATAGAAAATATGAACAGGGATTGGGGATTTTTTTTTTACATCAGAGAAAACTTTTTATCTACAGTAGGAGCTACAGGGATTACATGTGTGATTTGTCACTACTGGGGTTGTGGTAATCTAGAACTACTGGGAAAGGGAGCAAACTTTTATAGAGTGATTGCCATGTGGCAGGCACTTTGTTCAATCTCCCTTATTCCAGTTAACCAACTTTCACTTCAGAGGACAACTGCTCTTTCCTCATTCTATTGATCTGTATGGACATCAAAAATTGTGATAAGTATACACAATAAAGGCACCATCTTTGGAAGCAAGCAATGTTGTGCAACATGGTCAACATCCATCTGCAGACTTTTGTATCAGGCACTTACTTGTGTCCTGCAATCCTCATCAACCAAGGAGTTTATTGTCTCTATAGAGAGGACAAAAACCTGCCCAAAAAGGAACAATGGTAAAAATTATATCAGTATGTTTTGTGTTTATTTTACCTGATAGCAACTCAATTAGTATTTTTGTACCTATTAGAAGCAATATATCACAATGGATAGTTAAGAGGATCCACATCTAGTGAGATGAAAACTCCCCTCTCAGGTAGACTGATGCCCTGCAGTCTAGCCTTTGTGCCTTTCGCAAGCCACTGATTTACTAAGTTGAAAATATCTGTTTCATGTAGGAACTATCCGGCATTTGGAATGTAGCAGATAATACCGAGCCCTCCAGAAACTACATTTAAGTATTGTCAGGGCTTTTTTTTTTTTTTCACCTGTTCCTCCTCAGCTTGATGGGAGTAGGGAATCCATGAAACCTTGATACCTAGACTGATCAACCATTTATTGGACGCTTACTTCTAAAAGCATTTTGCAGTTAGGTATTATAATTCATTGGGTTCTTAAAACAGCCATAATATTTATCATTTTTATTTTATAGATGAGTACACAGTTGCTCAATAAAGCTATTGTTTCCTAGTGGTATGTCTGTCGTTTAATCCCAGGTCCTCTATTCTAGAAGATGACTGGGATAACCCTATATTGTTATATGAGTGGGGATATCAGGCCTTCAAGGAGTCTCCCATTGACTCTTTACAAATTAGTAGTTTATAATGCACTATTCTTCATGGGGGGAATGAGCGGAACAGAGACAAAGGCAAGGTGGTGGAGAGCTCCTTCATGTGGAAGGCTTTACTCGCACAAAGCAACAACGATGGCTTCAAGTCTTGGTGTAAGTTAGGAAAAAGCAATATGACAGACCTTTCTGCAGAGAAACTGTCAATGTAAGTTACACAAACCCATAATTACGGTGATGTGGATGTTGCCTTCTGGAGTTGTGCAACCCAGAACCAACCCAAGCACACATTGAAACTCTATCCTTTAACATCTCATTACAGGCCCAATTGAGTCATCCCCAAATTCTTATTTTAAATATACAGAATGGAACTTTTTGGAGCTTTGTGTTTAAAGAGGTGACTAAGTTAAAAGGAGGTCCTTACGGCGAGGCACTAATCCACCATAAACTGCTCTCTTGACACCTGGGGTAACCTGCACAGGGGAAAAGCCATGTGAAGAGAAGCCAAGGAAAGGTGCCCTGGAGAAAATCAGCCTGTAGTATGTTGATCTTTGATTTCATGCCTCTGGATATGTGCTTGGTGGTATTTGTTATATCAATTTTACTGCATTAAAGATTACTAGGCTAAAGCATGACATTGATATACTTTGATGGGCACTCAGAAGGGGAGACAGGGAAAAAATGTGGAGAAAGAGAAAGAGGAAGGGAGAGAAAGAGAAAGAAGGAGGGAGCAAATATAGGAGGATCTCTGTAAAGCAGTACGAGAAACTGCTTTACCACAGTGTAGAACTTCCTTTCTCTTTTTTTCTTTTTGATTTTAGGCCACATTCTGATATACTCAGGGCTTACTCCAGGCTCTGTACTCAGAGATCACTCCTGGCAGTGCCGGGGGGACTATATGGGATGTCAGGGATTGAACCCTGGTTGGCTGCATCCAAGACCCAAGAGCCCTACCTGCTGTACTACCACTCTGCCACCTGATATAGAACTTTCAGCATCTTAAATACTTGCTGATTCAAAGTTAGTGTTTCGAAGAGGGCAATGCCTCCCCCCCTCCCCACTATTCCTGACAGGGGTAGCTGGAAGGATGGAGCAGGGATGGGATTGTACAGTTGGGGAATGTCTTCTGATTATTTACTTAAGGAAGGTAAGTTTTCTGAAAAGGAGATGATAGGCCAAATAACTTGGAAAACTTAGTTAATTCCATCCCATATACTCTTATCTAGTGCTGTACTGCCTCTTCATGCATATCAAATATATAATAATGATATACTTGTGTAATCATATGAGTATTTTTCACACTGTGCTCTAAACTGTATGAGCAGAAACATTCTGTGTATCCTCAATACCCCCCAGAGTGAACGAACAGCACATATTCAATAGCCAATAAGTATTCGTTGGGTGTTTCAATGAAGAAAGAAATGTATCTTTGAACCTCTGAATTTATTTTTCTTATTTAAGCTTTTTTTCCTCTTTGATTGAGGTACTGTGATTTACAATATTGTTAATGATGATTCCTTGTGTATAAACTTGTGAATATTTTCAAATTACTGCTGATTAATACTGATCCATACATACACAAAAGGTAGAAATAACAATTTTATAGAACAACAATACATTTTCCAGTTAAAATGACTAATGTACACCCAGAAGTAAAACTTTACTTCATTAGGGTATTTTGCTTACAGGATTAATTTTTACTTGATGACATATAAATCTTAGGTCTGAACCATTTTCTACCGTTGAAAGTCCCATGACTTTTCTTAACACACCAGGTTCAATATGCCAGCCAAATTCTAGTAATTAGGTTTCCTTTGTAGAATTCCCAGAGTATGGATTCAGAAGATAATTCTTTTCTCTCCCCTCCTGGCTATTATGGCCATTTATTAAAACCACCAATGTATAATGTAGCTTGTGAAAAGTATCAACATGGGCCACTGCCATGGTTATATACTTTGGCTCAACAAACTTCCACCAATTAGTGAAATAACAATTTGATTTAGGAGTTTGAACTCAAGCATAGACTGGCCCAATGGTTATAATATTTGAGAATAAATAAAGAGGAGGAAACTTGAAATGACTGCTCAGCTCCTTTAGTCTTTTTAAACCTCTGTTTATTCCTATAATAATGCTAAAAATTTTACACTGGCTCTATCACTTATTGAAATTATTGCTCAGTGCTATAATGTGCTGCATTGCTGGTCCACTTTTTAAAAATGAGTAACTAACTATGGCTGTGCGAGCTGAAGCAAATAGTACAGGGTGATCCAGCTACGAGAGTCTTACCTGGGAATACAGGCCTAAATGATTTGGTGATTTGACCCACTTAGGGCTATTAGGGACCACCAGGGTCACACCAAGCACTACTGGAGGAGGTGATTTTAGCTATCTCCATGGTCTACAACCTATATTCTTTCTTTTCTTGTACTGGTTATGAAAATATTATATATTTACCATAAGTCGTGGGAAACCAGGGAAGATATTTAAAAAATCAACAATAACTCACAAAGTCAAAAACAACCACGATTAATATTTTGGTAAATGTCATTCGAGTTCTAGTATTTATTTCTTATGATGATATGTGTTGTAAAATATTACACAATTGTATTTATTTCTTTCTAATTTGCTTCTTAAAATTTATGTTATTGTTATTCTGGAGTTTAGACTATATCTGACTGCTCAGGGACCAGTCCTAGAGTGGCTCATGGAATGATACTGAATGATGGACCAAACCCATGCAAGGCTAACACCATATCACTCCAGATTCAAAATTTTATACTATTTTATTGATTGTATTCCTACAGCATCACTTTTTAAGGTTATATACTATTTTAATCTATTAAGAGCATATTTAACCATTTAAGCATTCAGTTTATTATTATTTGCTGTTATAAATATATGCAATTATGACATTTCAAGTTCATCATTATTTGGACTGTTTTTGCTTTTAAAAATAAAATCTATTTTTAGAGTAATTGTAACATTTTTTTGTGATAAAATATAAATTTTGGAAATATATAATTCAATATAATTCATGTTGCCTATAATTTATATTCTATAGAAAAAATGACTTTCCCTCATTTATTAAGAAAAAGATTTTTTCTTTTTTTTTTTAATTGAATCACCATGAGATACAAGTTATTCATGATTGGGTTTCAGTCATACAATTCACTTCCAACACATGGGTCCCTTCACCAGTGTACAATTCCCACCAAGCCCTCACCCCATGCCTGCCTCTATGGCAGACACTGTTCTCTCTCTCTCTCTCTCTCTCTCTCTCTCTCTCTCTCTCTCTCTCTCTCTCTCCCTCTCTCTCTCTTCCTCTCTCTCTCTTCTTCTTCTCTCTCTCTCTTCTTCTTTTTCTCTCTCCCTCTCTCCTTCTCTCACTCTCTCCTTCTCTCTCTCTCTCTCTCTCACACAAACACACACACACACACACACACACACACACACACACCCCTTTTAGGCACTGTGGTTTGCAATACACATACTGAAAGGTTATCATGCTTGTCTCTTTACCTCCTTTCAGCACTGAGTTCTTATCCAGAGCGATCATTCCTTACTATCATCGCCATAGTGGTCTCTTCTCTATCCTAACTACTCTCCTCCCTCACCACTTGTGGCAAATTTCAAACTGTGGCCTACTGACTCTTGAAGAAAAAGATTCTGTTTTTTTTTTTTTTTCCATCACTCTTCGACGCTTAGGGGTTACTCCTGACTCTGCACTCAGGAATTACTCCTGGAGGTGCTGGGGGGCCATATAAGGATGCTGAGGATTGAACTGGGGCCAGCTGTGTGCAAGGCAACTGCCCTTGCGCTGTACTATAGCTCCGGCACAGAAAAACATTTCTGAAGGACAGTTTTTGTTTTCATTTTCTGGCTTTTTGTTGTTGTTGTTGTCTGTGTGTGGGGTGGGGGAGACTTACTCCTGGCTGGTGCTCAGAAGTCACTCCTGGTGGTGCTCAAGTAGACTCTGTGGTGGTGAGGAATAAGGGTTAGTCACTTTAAGGCAAGAATATTAACCCCTTGTCTGCTCTCTGGCACTTAAATTTTTGTTTAAGAAATGAACTAATCTCACTGCTTCAGGCCAGGGAGAGATCTCAGAAGACCCAGAGCATAGCTGGCACCTACAGAGATGTAAATGCCTGACTCCAGGGCATTGCTGGGTGCACTTCCGGTGGAGACTCCCGTCCCCAACAGAGAACCTCTTCGCCCCAAACAGAACAAGAAAAAACAATGTAAAATAGACATGTTTGGGCCTCAGATCAGACTTTATCTTTGAGGGGAGGATTCTAGCTGTGCTCTGGGGTCCCAAACCTGACGGTCCTTAGCCTGGCTGTGTAGGTAGGATGATCCAGTGCTTGCACGTGGCCACGCTCTGCTGCTCAGGTCCAGTGGCCCTGGAGGCCTCCACAGCAAGACCAAGCAGTGATAGGGACCAAATTCTTGGCTCACAGACCAGTCAGGCATGGGAGTCCTTTGGACCACCTCTCCAGCCTGCAGAGTAGGTCTCTGGATAGTTAAGTAAGTCTCACAAGCAATTTTGTGTCATTCTTGAAAAGGTCTGTTTAGTCATGTATTCACCCCAAAATGGCATTTGAACACTCAGTGTGCGAAGGGCATGGTGCCAAGCATCAAGATGCAGGAGGAGAAGAATTAGACATAGTCCTTCCTTGCAAGGGCAGAGGACTTGGTTGATGGTGTGTTTGTGTGAGTGTGTATGTGTGTTGGGTGTCTGCTGTGGGGTGAGGAACTATCACAGGAAAAGAAACAGAAGGTAAGGCAATAGTGGATAGTGGGGGGCAAAATTATTGCAAACATAGTGGAGCTAGAGCTAGAGCATGAAACCAAAAGGTATCATGGGGTACATTTGGAGATAGCTTGGGATAATTTGTTTAGTAGACAATATCTTTGATCAGAATACCAAGCCGGTCAAGTCAGAGTTTATGCTCAATATGGCATATGCCTGCCAGAAGGGTTGCTTAGAAGTCAGGGAGCTATAATCAGGAAACCAAATATAAGGTCAAGAGCAAATAAGAGATGAAGCAACGATAAAGAAATCACAGAGCTGCAAAAAGAGTGCTGGAGAAAAAACAAACAGCTCTAACTTGGTGTTTAATTAGATATGATGGGGGTGGGTGAGGAATGAGACAAGATGACTCATGTTTGCAGCCTGAGAGAACAAGTATACCCTTAACAAACAAGGAAGTCAGCAGAAACTGCTTATTGAGGAAGTTTAATTTTAGAAATTTAAAGTTAAAGGTGTTGCCAGGTTATCCAAAATTAACCCTTCAATCGGATCTTTTACTGAATGATACGAGGCAAATTCATTCCATTAGTAAAAAGCTTTGCTGCTAACCAGTTTCCTACCTGATTTTTCTCGTGGGTTCCCGCCCTCATGAGCCCCGCGTTTTAAATTCTTTTTGCATAGACAAGATCAAATCTGTCCTGTACAATGATAAGCTAAAGATTCTGGAGAATCTATAAGACATGTAACAGTTTCCTTTGATAATAAAGATTGCATTTCACTCTGAAATGCTAACGGATCACTACGGAAACCCAAGTATGTTTTAAAATTGGTTCTTACTAATGATGCTTTTCAGGCTAGCATAATGTTGTGGACAATGCTCAGAGTGAATCATGGCAAAGAGAAACCCAGTACATTTGTGCAGTTTTTTAAGCGAATCTTGGAGAAAGCGGTTAGAGAGAAAAGTTGATTTGTGAATTAATTGCTTGGGAGTGAGCGAGGGACCAGTGAAGTAGCAGCTTTTCTGGGGGCATGCCTTAGAGGCCCTACTTTGGATATTTTGTTGGTGTCTGAATGTGTTTTTCAAACAGATCGGATTCTAAGCACAGATAAGGGCACACCATGCTCCATTATTTTCTTTCTCTATTCTACCCTGTATCAACTTTTCTTATATCTATGACCATTTGTTTTTACAAATGTTTCTTTGTAAGTACTTCTCCTTCTCCATTGAGGTCAGAGAAAAGGGAAATAGACTGACACTATCAAATCACAAACAATAGTTTATAACACTTGTATGTTCTCAGCATCATTCTAAAACATAGATATTTTAATTCTATCATATGAATGATTAAAGTCAGTTTTTATAAAGCTTGCATTTTGTAAGAAAATAATAAAAGTTGGATGAATTACCGAGAAGGATTATACAATCTAAACTTGGAAGAAATGATTAGATTAGGTGCTGCCTCATAACTGATAATAGAATATAAGGTCTTAAGTGTTCTTGAGAGTATCTGAATATGTCTTCATTTATATTCCTTAACAACATGTTTGTTAAGGATTATTATCCATTTGTTTCCACACCTATGCAAACCAAACTCTTATCATTGAGTGAGTGTTCTTTTGGTATATGAGTATTTTATTGAGACATCAGCTAGTGAAGAAGAAAATTCCATTTATCCACTAAGATATTTTTTCAATCACTGTGGAAATTAAGTGTCTTTAAGTGAAAATTATAATTTTCTTCATACAGAAGATATTATGCAAGTGAAAGTCTTTGTTACCATAAAGTAGAGGTAGAAAATAGTGTTCTGATTCTGCAGGAGGTGGTTTTCTTTGTGTTTAACTAAGACAATTCAAATTAAGGGAACAGAATTTAGGTTAAGGTTCAGGGGGAACCTTAACTAATAGACTAGTGCAATGTATTTTCTCTTTCTGCACATTTCTGTGAATAGATTAGTTGACCTCTGCAGTGTATTTGGGTACAAGTGAAGGTAACTTGAGTCAGATATGCCTTCCAGGTCCATAGTCTTATGCTGGCTTAGCCCTCGAGTACCTATTCCTGCCTGCTTCCCTCTAGCTTTGTCCCCATCTAAAGCTTCTACCCCAATCTTAACCCTTGGTCTTTTCCTTGGTAGCTCTGATGCAAGTAGCAGAATTTCATGGTGTGTGCTGAATGTGAGGGACATATACTGGAGAAGTATTTTTCATTTCTGATCTTTTTTCTAGCTATTCCTTGGATGTGATTTTACTCTAATCTAATCACACTAAAGGTAGCCAGGATGAACTTTTTAATTCAGCAGGTTTTCAGTTTTACAATTTTTGAGACTTGGAGAAGAGTTTATAAGATAATTTCCTTACCTGTGGTCACCTTTTATCCTCCTTTATTGAATAAATCTAGTTAATATATTGGTTAGTTATTTGATTATTAATAACAGAACAAGGAACAAAATATATAAACTTATTTTTCATTTAAAAGTGGGCAAGGGGCTGGAGCAATAGTACAGTAGGTAGGGAGTTTTCCTTGCAAGTGGCCCACCCAGGTTTGATTCCCAGCATCCCATATGGTCCCCCAAGCACTGCAAGGGGTGATTCCTGAGTGCAGAGGCAGGAGTAATCCCTGAACATCGCCGGGTGTGACCCAAAAAGAAAAAAAAAGTGGGCAAAAGCACACGTTAATTATAGATTTTCCCCCCTAAGGATTAAACAGAATGTGCATAGTGCCTAGAATATATATTTGATAACAGAATCAGTTCTATTTAATTTGCTACCAGTATTGTGATGTGATGAATTTGCTAGAAACTTTGAGTTGAGAGTTTTGAGGAGTCACATAATTTTATCTCAATTTTCTATAATAGGAACCCCTTACTGACCAAATGTTTACTGTGTGTGAGGCTCTCTGATAAGCATTATTATTATCCTGTTTAATTCTTACTAGTGGTAGGAAGTAAGTTCCATCATTTTTCTATTTTATAAAGCTTAGATAGAAGTAATTTGTCAAGTGGCAGCCTGTTAAAATCTGTCTAACCCAGATCTGTTCTACTAACTATATGTTTCCCTGTGAAAATCTTCTAAATTTTGATGTCATATTTTGAGAGCACAGTTCAGAAATGGAGCACTTGTTTTTCTACAATGAATATGAGGTTGACTGTAAGGTGGGAAATTGGAGTGGGGAAAATTATGGAGTTAGAACTCTGCTCTGGAGTCTGTTCTATGGATTGGGGCATCTGGGGACAGCTTTTCTTTCATTGTAGGAAAAAAGGCTGAAAACCTAGGCTCTGGGATAATATTTACTGGTTCATATCCCAGTTTAGCCACTTATATTTGTGATATAGGGCAAGTTCAATTTTCCGAATCTCAATTTCTGGATCTGTAAAATGGAGCAATAGTATTTTCTTTCTTACAATGTTTTTGGAGGAGAAATGAATCAGTATGTAGATTCCTTTAAGATGGTGGCTGACACTTGGTAAGTACTATTAGATGTTGCTAGTATTTTTTATGCCTTTCACACTCTATATCTTTTGGCTGTTCTTAATGCACACATAGTTGTGCTCCTACTGACATATGCATATTTACTTAAAGATATTGTGATGTCTGTTCCAAGAATCATAATTTTTTCTTTAAAAATTTTTAAATATTGTAGGCCAGAGAAGTAGCACTATAGGTAGGGCACTTACCTTGCATGCAGCCCACCTGGGTTTGGTTCCCGGGCATCCCATATGATCCACCCTAGCACCACCAGGAATAGCTCCTGAGTGCAGACCATGAGTAATCCCTGAGCATTTCAAACTGTAGCCCAGAAACAAACAAACAATTCAAAATATATTATAATGGAATCTTGCCTCTTGTAATGGTGTAGGTGGGACTGGAAGGGATCAGGCTACGTGAAATAAATCAGAAGGAGAGAGGCAAGTACCTTATGATCTCACTCATAAGTGAGCTATAGAAAAATAAAGCAAGGGAATAGCCAATGGCAAACAAAAATAAACCATTGGACGTTGGCCAGAGAACTGTAGTTACTAGAGGATGGGACAAGAAATGGGAATTAAAGAGAGGAGGAATTCAGTAGACTGTGTTGGGGAGCTACTGACTCTTTGGTGGTGGGTGTGGTGCACTAACATATTTTGAGAAGGTATTAAATTGTATCTTTAACACATATAATCTTGCAAAACACCTTTTTGGTGAAGCAGCAGGTATGGAGCGATAGCACAGAGGGTAGGGCGTTTGCCTTACACGAGGCTGTCTCGGGCTTGATTCCTTCGTCCCTCTCGGAAAGCCCGGCAAGCTACTAAGAGTATCCTGCCTGCAGGCAGAGCCTGGCAAACTACCTGTGGCATATTCAATATGCCAAAAACAGTAACAACAAGTCTCACAATGAAGACATTACTGGTGCCTGCTTGAGCAAATCAATGAACAACAGGACAACAGTGCTACAGTGCTACCAATCTTTTAGATATTTAATTCCAAGTTCAAAAGCTTATAAAATTCAAATCTGTTGCAGTCTATGAACAAAACCCTAATAAATGGAATGACCCATTATTTATGTTTAGCCATAAATTTTATTTATTTATTTTTATTAAATCACCAAGTGGAAAGTTACAAAGCATTCGGGCTTAAGTCTCAGTTATACAATGGTCGAACACTCATCCCTTCACCAGTGCACATATTCCACCACCAAGAACCCCAATATACCTCCCCTCTCCCCACCTGTGTAGCTGATAATTTTCACTTTACTTTCTCTTTACTTTGATTACATTCAATATTTCCACAAAAAACTCACTATTATTGTTTGAAGTTTCCCTCCCAAATCAGACTTGCTGAAAAGGAAGCATTTGATAATTTGTTTTCCATTGCTGAGAACGAAAAGATATGAGGTCGGGCGGCCTCAACAGCTGCCGCACGGTTTTGGATTTCTGTATTTTAGTATTTTAGTAACTAAGTCCAGGGAAATTTCTGCCAGAAATTGCATCATTGCAAGCTCGTACCTCTCTCTAGTGGTCCTTATAAGATGGTGGTCGCCACACCTCCCCCCCCAAAGGAAAGCCAAGAGAGAAAAACCTTTCCCCTCCTGGGGCGGCATGAGGCCGTGGCTTAGTTCACAGTCTAGAGACATTTCTGCAAGAAGCTGCTGGTACCAAAAGTAGTTTAGGTGGCCTCAGGGATCACGGTCATCCAGCAGTGGAGAGGCCACACGTGCGGCCACTTGCGTCACATCTCCTAGCCATAAATTTTAGATTAGAAGTAAAAGTGAATTTGAAATACGTGGTTGAAAAAACTCCTGTTTTTCTACATGCACCGTGTGTGAGCTCATAGTTAGAGATTCTTATCCTTTTTTTTCCCCGGCTCAAGGAAGAGTTAATAAAGTTATGTAAAGTGCATTGAACTTCTCAAGAGAGAAGTGTTATATTAATACCTGCCTCACAGTGATGTTCTCAGACTTAATGATAGAAAGTTTGTAAATTGCCTTGGTACTCCCAGTCACATCCTGATGAGGCATCGTTTCATTTTATTGCAAGGAGCTCCAAGTTCCACAGAATGCAAGTTAAGGGGGAAATAATATCCCTGTCTTTATTTTACAATTAGAAGTGCATAAAATAAAGAGAAAACATTTGGTTCTAGTTGTGAGTGGTTGAACTGATCATTTTCATATTTTCTTTTGCGATTACTTTGGGGGGGATTTACAAAACAGCTTAATCAGGTACCTATCATTAAAGCACATGATGGCAGAAATAATCATCATTATTCAGAGGATTTTAAGGACACTAGAATTCAAATATTTAAAAATTAAATTCCAGTTTAAAAAGAGTTGAGTTCTTATTTATATGATTACTATTAAGTTTGGCATTTTTGAGACATGTCTTAAATCAATACCTGTAATACAAACATCAGTAGGGAGAATAGTATTGTAAACACATATTCTTGCTGTAGGGTACATTTTAAATGTCTAAACACTAATCAATATAGAGAAATTAAGTATTGACTAAAATAGCTTTATAATAAGTAATTATTGGTTTGCTCTTTTAGAAATTAGACATTTTCACTTTGGGAATAAAGAGTAAATTTACTGTCAGAAATTAAAGTGTTTCTGACCTTTTTGTACAACTTTCTTCTCTCTATGAAATGATTAGGTTTAAATCTGATTGCACAGCTGTATTATGTTGCAAGCATCAATTTTTAATTATTATAAGGTCAATGTTAGAACAAATGTGATTAGTACAGTACCTCAGTGCACTTATTTACTTTCCACTCAGAAAGCACCCCCTGTTTACCAAAGCAAAGCTCAACCTCTCTCGAGGTACTGATCTGACTAATTAGACTTATGCCAAGTCCTTAATTTTCACTCAGTGTTCCTCTTAGACATGGCATTTTGTTGATTCTCTAAGTTTAAAAAATTACAAATTGTTTGATCTATCTCTTCCTTTATCAGAGAGAGATGTGCATTTTTCTAAGTGTCTGTGTATCCCTACTTGAAAGCTTAGTTAGTAACCACTTCACCTTTTTCATGGCTTTAGGTAACGTGATGACTTACTCGGCTGGTGCTGCTCTACCAGCATACCATAGACTAGAGGACTAAGTCACTAACATTTCTCATGGTTCAGGAGTGTGGGAAGGGGTGAGCAGATGCAGTGTCTGGGGATGGCTTCCTTCCTGGAGGGCTGCTGAGCATCTTCTGGCCTTATCTTCAGGTAACCTTTCTTTTGTGTATGTACTTTAGTGGGCAGTAGGACCTCCTACATGAGGGCACTACCTCATATCTCTTACAGGCTCCACCTTCAAACAACATTGCTGATTTGTATGAAGTAATCTAAAAAGGAGTTCATTTTCACATAGGCTTCTGCGATTATATGTTGATGGAGACCTGTTGCTTGTTCTTATTTTTTTTCCTGCTGCTCTGTGATTTTGTATTTAACTCTTCAAATTAAAAGGTAGTGCATATGAAAACTGCAGACTAATATGTAAGCTACAAGCTAGTCATTGAAGTCCTCCAAAATGTTCAGCATTAATAATAGTTCAGGTATTAATGTAAAAAAGTCATTTTTCTAATGCTTAAAATTTTAGATTTAAACTTTTTTTTGTACATCAATCAGATATTTTTTGGGGGAGGGGGATCCCACTGATACTCAGGGATTATGCCTGGCAGAGTTTGAAGGACCATATACAGTGATACTGGGGATCAAATCCAGGTAGGCTGCATGCAAGGCAAGTGCCTCCCTTACCTGCTGTTCTATCTCTTCTATCCCGAGACAGAAATACTCATCACAGAATGCTGATATCATCATTATGGTGAAACAGGTCATGCCAAGGTTTAGTGTCCCTCACCAGAGAACCAAATGGCAGTCACCATATGAGGAAACATTGCTCTTTTCTCAAACATCAGGGTACAGTGGGTAATATTGAAGCAATCCCTGGAGCAAAGAAATCTGAAAAGATTAGCAATTTTTTGCTGCTTTTGTACCTCTCCTGGTGTTGATTAGGGGAAACCCCCTGTAGAGTGCTCTGGGTTGTGTCCCAGTGGTGTTTGGGAGGCCATTGGATGCAGGGCATTGAAAGCAGGCCTCTTAAATTCAAACCATGAACATTATTCCCTTGAGCTATGGAGACTCTGCCCCCATCTGCTACAAAGCTGCTGAATGACTTTGTTTTCTCAGCATTCCAAATGTTTCATATGAGGTAGAGCTGGAATATCAAATTCCAGATTCTTTGAGCAGTGATTGGTATGGTGTTCTCTATACCTGGTTACTGTTTATGCCTTTATTGATTTCTGCTCACTGACGTTTTGGGAGGGTAGGCTGATGTAAGTGCCAACTTCTGCTGATGCCCTTTGTTTGGCGGAGGTTGAGTGTACAGTGAGATCTTGTGAGTTCACAGTAGGAGGTTCAACTTGTTGGATGTGTGGAGAAGAACAGAAGTTTGGATGTAGAAGTGGTTCTGCAGAGATGGCAGGGCTCAGGTGTGAAAGCTTCTGCAGCCCAGGCAGATAGGAATCTGCTTCCTGGTTCAAAACGATCCCAGGGTGTGAACTGGGTGGTTGGTGTCACCTAGAGAATGAGCAAGCAGAGGTTCTGGGGTCTATGTTGAGGAATGATAGACTTCTATTTTAGGTGACATAGCATTTGCATTTAAAAAATGATAAAAAACATACAAAATTTTTGTCATACTTAGTGAAAGAGCATAGTGTTTCTTACAGAGCAGAACTTGCAGCATAGTTCTTCCATCTTTATGTATTATGGATTGACTGATCAGATGCTGGTTGGGTCCTGGGCGTTTTAAGGTGGGAAAGAGCAGAAATAGATCATTACTTGACTATGAGAAGTGACCAGAAGACTAGTTTGAAAATAACCCTGTAGAAGTATTGATCAGGGTAAGCTATAAAAAAGATAAACCCTGACTTTGATTCTTTTGTACTTCTTCAGTCAATTGGACAGAAGTATAAAGAACACTTCTAAGAAGTGTTCTTACTCCTGTGTTAGAAAAGGCAGCTTCTCCAAACCTGCATTCCCTTCTCATTCATTATTTTTTAGTCATTCTTACAACTGTTGCTTAGAAAAAGAAATATATAAGATTTTGATTATTATTATTGTTATTATTGTGATGAAGATGATGATGATGATGATGATGATGATGAAGATGAAGATGATGTTGATGATGAAGATGAAGATGATGACGGCGATGGTGATGTTTGGGAGCCAAACTCTGGAGTTCTCAGTTCTGGGCTCAGGTCACTTGGCAGTGCACCAGGGGCCATGCATCGCTGGGGATTGATCCCAGGCATTAAACCCAGGCCTGCTTCGTGCAGCCCATTGAACTGTCTCTCCAGACCAATAGGGGCCTCTTGTTTAAAAATTTCAAGGCTTAATAATAGGTCTCATGATGAAATTGGAGGCATTGAAGTGAGGCATTAAAAAATACTTCAGGATTAGTAAATTTTCTTTGAAATTCTTAAATTATATTACTGAAGTAAATGTATTCTTTTTTTTAAAAAAAAGCAAAATGAATAGTTTTTTTTATTTTTATTTTATTTTATTTTATTTTATTTTATTTTATTGCTTTTTGGGTCACACCCAGCAATGCACAGGGGTCACTCCTGGCTCATGCACTGAGGAATCACCCCTGGCGGTGCGCAGGGGACCATATGGGATGCTGGGATTTGAACCCGGGTCAGCCACGTGCAAGGCAAACGTCCTACCCGCTGTGCTATCACTCCAGCCCCAAAACAAATAGTTTTATTTAAAGAAATTTACTTAGAGAAATGTGAGGGGAGATAAAAGAAAGATACATGTTCAACAGAGAACAGGTATATCTCCGGAGGGGATAAAGCCACTCTAGTAAAAGTACTTTGAGTGATTTTATGAGCCACCAATTCTTCTATTTATGCTCTCCTGCTACCTACACCACTACTATGATATTCCAAATATGTGATATTTTGAATAGCATTTTATGTTGTTTTTTTTTTTTTTTGGCTTTTTGGGTCACACCTGGCGATGCACAGGGGTTACTCCTGGCTCTGCACTCAGGAATTACCCCTGGCCGTGCTCAGGGCACCATATGGGATGCTGGGATTTGAACCCGGGTCGGCCGCGTGCAAGGCAAACGCCCTACCCACTGTGCTATCTCTCCAGCCCCTTGAATAGCATTTTAAACTTATGAATAGGTGCCATAAATGTTGCTAGATATTTTTCCTTTAAGTTGGACATAGTGAAAGCAAGTAAAAATGTATTATTGCACACCAAGTTCGTAGAATATTATTAGTATATGCCTCAATAGGATGTAAAACCCACGGACATATTGATTAAAGCTAAAATCATTTCTAATTTCTCTCAACCACACAACTTGTGCAAAAGCTTTTGTAAACAGGGAAATGTCACTGCTTTAAGAGATCATGTATCTGATGCAGCAATTACATGGCACCTTTATTAGTGCCCGTCATTGAGTCCAGTCCTTCTTTCAAGACAATTAAAGCAACTTAAACAATGAGACACCTGTAATACTTCCTTTTAAATCTCTAAATGTTTCTGAATTTGTTTTACCTCTCAAGATTGTGCTGTATCATGTGTCTTTAGACATAAAAAGTTTGCATGACTTTATTGTATAAAGTTTGATGGTCAGAAGTTTCTGGAGCAGTGGATGCAAACATCACCTACATGATAAAGATGCAAATTGGTATCAAATTGCTATAAAACTCCAAGTCAAATAAAATCTGTTTTTATTTTAGGGTTTTGGCTCCACAACTGGTGGTGCTCAGGGGCTATTCCTGGCTCTGTGCACAGAAGTGACCCCTGATGATGCTCAGGGGAACCAAGAGCAGTGCCAGGGATGGAACCAGGGTTCTCGGGTTGGAAAACAAGTACCTTAACCCCTGTACTATCTCTGCAGCCCAAGTCTCTGTTTATTAGCCACATTACTTTGGCTAGGTAATCAGTTTTCTCTCTCCCCTCTCTTTCTCTTTCCCTCTCTCTATTTCTCCCTCCCACTCTCCCCTTTGTATCTTTCTGTGTAGAGAGGATGCTCAGGTGACCTATAAGTTCTAAAAAAAAGTTCTAGCAAAGAGATTTTGGCTATCATTTTACTTTTTTTTTCATTTAATTTTTTCATGGACTGGAGCGATAGCACAGAGGGTAGGGTGTTTGCCTTGCATGTGGCCGACCTGGGTTTGACTCCTCCATCCCTTCTGGAGAGCCTGGCAAGCTAACAGAGTATCCCACCCGCACAGCAGAGCCTGGCAAGCTACCCGTGGCGTATTCGATATGCCAAAAACAGTAACAACAAGTCTCACAATGGAGATGTTACTGGTGCCCTCTCTAGCAAATCAATGAACAACAGGATGATAGTGCTGCAGTGCTACTTTTTTCATCATCATGATTGATGCTCATGACATAGACTGATAGTTTATTTGGTAGTCACTCTAAACACACAAGATAGAGAATAATGTCAACATTATTTGTTTTATTTATTTGTTTATTTATTATAAATTTTTTTATTGAGTCACCATGTGGAAAGTTACAAAGTTTTCAGGTTTAAGTCTCAGTTATACAATGCTCGAACACCCATCCCTTCACCAGTGCACATATTCCACCACGAAGAATCACAGTATAGCTCCACCCCGCCCCCCACACCCCTAGCCCCTGTTACACCCCTACCCCCCTGCCTGTGTAACTGATAAATTTCACTTTACTTTCACTTTACTTTGATTACATTCAATATTTCAACAAAACTCACTATTATTGTTTGGAGTTTCTCCCCCCTAAAGTTGGACCTGCTGAAAAGGAAGCATTTGATAATTTGTTTTCCAGTTTTAATTATGTTGCTTCTTGTTTCTTTTTAAGTCACACCCAGTGGTGCTCAGGGCTTACCCCTGTCTCCTTTGCACTTACTGATCATTCCTGGAGGTGCTGCGGAAAACCTTACTGGATGCCAGGGATCAAAGTAAGGCCTGGCGTATGCAAGGCAAGTGCTCTTTTTGCTCTACTATGTCTCTAGCCCCCAACATTTTTAAAGGAAAAAACTGTTGGAGGGGACTCTGACAAAAGTGCCTACCTTACAATTGTGAGGTCATGAGTTCCACTTCTGGGGGCACCCACTTATGCTGAGTATGGTTCTCCCAGTTTGCAATTAAGTGTATGTCTCTGATAAATAACAGATGCATGCATGCATGAGGACCAAAGTGTGTGACCCACTGTGTACAATTCAATTATAGTTGGGTGAGCACTGTAGCCAGTAGTGTGACCCTGGTGATATGGGTGTGAGTACCACAATCACCTTGGTGACACCTACAACCAGAATGAAATTGAAATGATTGTGACTCCTGGTAAGTTGTGCACAAGTACTGTAACTAAAAGAGTTTTTGATGCAGAGAATTGGAGGCACAGTCTTAATAGGTATAATCACTATTTAACCACTGTGCTAGAAATTGTCCCTTTAGTTACTGAGCTGTAACTAAGTTGTGTGGAAGTCTCAGAGATTGGCCAGGTACAGTGACTACTTTGTTCCAACTTTCTGGGAACTTTTCTGGTTTAAAGCTGAATATTTATTTTTCAGAAACCCCCTTGGTTCTAGGTAAACCAGGTTAGTTAGTGACTTTATGGATGTAGCAATTACAGTGGGTTAGTTAGGAGTCAGAATAGCAGCCATTTATTGTTCACATGTGGAATTTTTCAGTATTTTATTTAAGATTTTTAACTTTTTGGTTTTTTTTATTGTAATGCATTTTAATTTTAATTTTAATTTATTTTTATTTTTATTGTAATGTATTTTTATTATTTTATTTTTAAATTTTTTATTAGTGAATCAACCGTGAGGTACAGTTACAAACTTATGAACTTTTGTGTTTGCATTTCAGTCATACAGTGATTGTTTACCCATCCCTCCACCAGTGCCCATTCTCCTCCACCACAATGTTCCCAGTATCCCTTCCACCACCCCCACCCCATACCCCACCACCCCAACCTATCTGCAGCAGGGCATTCCCTTTTGTTCTCTCTCCTTTTGGGTGTTGTATTAACTTTTTGGTTTTGGGCTACATCGGCTGTGCTCAGGGCTTACTCCTGGCTTTGTGCCCAGGAATCACTGGACACAGTGATCTGGTGACCGCAGTGATTCTGCTGGTCTCAGGGTACCATAATGGTGCCAGGGATCAAACCCGATTGAATGCAGTTAAGGCAAGCATCTTAGAAGTTATACTATCTCTCTGGCCCCAATTTTTCAGCATTTTAAATAAACTGGTCAAGACTTACTGGTGTGTTATACACAACTTTGTTTTTTTCTTTTTTATTATATTGAATAACCGTGAGAAAAAAAATAAAAAAACAAAGCTTTCAGATTTAAGTCTCAGTCATACAATGATTGAACCCCCATTCCTTCACCAGTGCACATGTTCCACCACCAAGAACCTCAATATACCCCCTCCCACCCAGTCCCCACCTAAGTAGCTAATGATCTTAATTTTATTCTCTGTAGTTTAAATACATTCAATATTTCAATAGAGAGCTCACTATTATTGTTTGGAATTTTCCCCCAACAATCAGGCCTGCTGAAAAGGCATCATTTAATAATTTCTTTTCATTGCTGAGAATGAAGATTCTATGAGCTCACGGCCATGCAGTTTTGGATTTCTTATATTTTAGTTCAGTTCACAGTCTAGATGCATGTCTGTAAGAAGCCACTCTGGGTGCCAAAATGGGTTAGAAGACCTCTTGAATCATAGTCTGTACGAGCAGAGGGTCTGTTTCACGAGCAGCAGCTCCGGATCTTATCTGGGCCTAGGGCATGCCGATACTGCCCCCATCCCATGATTGCCTATGAGCCACAGCATTGCAAAGTTCCTACCTCTGGGTGGAAGTCTTACCGGGTGGCTCTCGCCACGTGGATGATGCCGCTGCTGCCATTTTCTGCGCAGAAAAACAGGGTGGAGAGGGAAAGTCCCTCCCCGGGCGGCACGTAGTCGTAGTACAGCTCACAGTCTAGATGCATTTCTGTAAGGAAAAAGCTGTTCTGGGTGCCAAAATGGGTAGAAGACCTTTTGGATCACAGTCTGTATGAGCAGAGGGTCTCTGTTATACACAACTTTGGCTATGTGTACTTTCACAAACAAGTTGGCATTATCTTTTAAAATTCAATATTCACATACTCCATAATTCTCAGTTTCTACTCTACTGCATACAGAATAGAGTAACTGAACATCCGTGCTAGGAGACTTCTATAATTTTATAGGGGACTGGAGAGAGAGCACAGGAATTAAGGTACATGGCCAACTCTATTCTACCCCCAGCACAGCATACAGTCTCCTGAGCACTGCCGGGAGTGATCCCTGAGCATAAATCTGGGAGTAAATAATGAAAACTAAAGAAAAAAGAAAAAAAAGATCTGTATTTACAAAAACTTGGAAACAACTTGAACATCTTATAACAAAACACCAGACAACAATATAGTTTTCTCTACAATGAAACATTTTGAAGAAATGAAGGGACCACAGATTTAAGTACTAGAATGATATTGAGTCAAAGAGGAAGTTTAAAACATAGTAAAGTAGAACATTTTAAAATGTAGAAAGGTAGCAATATTTTAAAAAGGATTGAAACATGAAAAATTATTTAAAAAAGCCAAGTAGATCAAAACTACAAAAAAAATATGCCAGTGAATGCCTATGGAACAAAGTAAAGGGCTCACAAAATATTTTAAGATGCTGAGAATATTACACTGTATGTTTCATTCCAATAAATAGCCTGTAACATGTAATTGTTCTTTTTTTCTTTTAATGTAGGAATAGTTCTGTAGCACAATCGTCATGTCATTCATCGATTTGCTTGAGTGGGCACCAGTAAAGTCTCCATTGTGAGACTGGTTGTTACTGTTTTTGGCATATTGAGTATGGCATGGGTAGATTGCCAGGCTCTGCCATGCAGGCAGGATACTCTCGGTAGCTTTCCGGGCTCTCCGAGAGAGATGGAGGAATTGAGCCCGAGTCAGCCTCGTGCAAGGCAAATGCCCAACCCGCTATGCTATTGCTCTTGAATTGAGCGTGAACTCCACATTCTTTTTTTTTTTAATTTATTCAGAATGTTAATTTTATTTTATTTTTTATTTTTAAATCACCATGAGATACAGTTACAAAGCTTTCCTCTTTGAGTTTCAGTCATACAATGATCGATCACCCAACCCTCCACTAGTGCACATCTTCCACTACCAAAAACCCCAGTCTCCCCCCCCCCCCCTCTGCCTCTATGGCAGAAAATCTCTCTTTTTTTTCTTTTCTGCTTTTTGAGTCACACCTGGCGATGCACAGTGATGACTCCTGGCTCTGCACTCAGGAATTACCCCTGGCGGTTCTTAGGGGACCATATGGGACTCTGGCAATTGAACCTGGGTTGGCTGCATGCAAAGCAAACGCCCTACCATACTGTGCTATTGCTCCAGCCCCGACAATCTCTCTTTTGTGTTGCTTGTTATGAATAGCATAAGATGTTGTACCACCATGAAAGTGGCCACATGATCCTGGAACTCCAAAAGTCTAGATAATTAGGGCCTGGAGAAATCTCTGCAGTGAGTTGCTTGGTTCAGAGATTCTCTTGTGTGTCTCTGGATCATGGCTTCCAAGGAGCTTAAGTAGCAGCTGGAGGCAGTTTGTGGGCGTGACCTCCAGGGTCCTATGGGGACAAGGGGGATGAGACGAACCAGCCCATCCTCTATCCCTTGAGGCCTGGAGTTTGTGGTCACTGAATCCACATACCTGCACTTCTCATTGGGTTCTGAGAGTTGATGACCACCGGCGTTTTTAGAGGGCAGGTGGAGGGAAGACGCCTACCCTGACTGAGGCACTGGTGAAGTCAGCCTGTCTTAAAGTCCGGAGGCATCTCTGCACCAAGCTGCTTGGTTTGGAGATTCTTGTGTGTCTCTGGATCATGACCCTTGTTTCCATCTTTTCCAGAGAAATAAACTATTGGCATATGCCCTGCAGGGTGCGCCTGCTCACCCACAGCATGCTGTGCCGCTGGTTCTGACTGCTGTTTGTGATCTTTTTCGAGATTTATGGGTCTTTGAATTGAGGCCAATAAATGAGCTTGTACAGCTGAAATGGAGGTGGTTTGTGGTTGTGGCTCCCACAACCTAACTTTTGGCCATTTAATTTCTTGGTAATCTTGGCCCCAAGTTGGTAGGGTTTGGCCAAAGGCATAGCAGCAATTTTTGGGTATCAGGAAGTCTAAAGGCACCATCAGGCTGCTAATGCACTCGCCCCTGCAGGTACAGGTTGACCTGCTGGCGGCACATACCCCCTGTGACTGTTCTTTTTATTCCTTTCACCTAACATATATGAGTTATAAATTACATATCTGTCTTTCTATCTACCTGACTATCTATCTATCTATCTACCTATCTATCTATAATATACAAAGCACCTGATAAAATATTGAAAATCCTCCAATTTTATTTAAATAATATTTTATTTCAATTAAGTAGCTCTAAAGTTATATATGCATCTATCATATCCATCAAAGAATCTAATCATTTTGCAAATATTTATTGATTCCCTACTGTATTAATTATTCAAAGTAGAAAAACTCAAACTCATGCCTTGAAAGCACATATAAATGCTACTGGGAAAGAATAATGTATTTTTTACATAAATGAACAAATAGATCAATAAGTGCAATATATATATATATAATATAAGAAACTTTCAGGTTGAGGTTAGTACTAGAGAGTAATAAAAAACAAAGTAAAGGGAAGAAAGTAGTGGTGGAATCTCAGAGGTGAGTAGTTTTGAGTGCTGAGGAAAAGCCTTAAGAGGCCTTTGAGATGTAAATGTAGGACTAGAAGAACTATCCAAGCAGTCATGTGGTTATTTGTGGGGTCCTCACTCTTAGCAGAGGAGAGGGCCCTGACAGCTCAAACTCTAATGTCTCCTCACTTCCAGGGAAATATGTTCAGAAGTGGAGAGATTGCATTCATTCACCTCAAGTATCTCCCCTTTTCTCAGGCTGAGCTTAGTTTGCCCCTTACTCAAAACACAGTCTCTTCTCATCAGTTATACTGGCTACATTCCTCGGACTCTGGAGGCTCAATTTATTTCCCAGATGGAGACTATCCGCTTTTTGCTTTGTCAAGACACATCCAGACCTCCTGGAGTCCACGTTTGTTTCCTCTCTTAAGGGGCAAGAGGACAAAGTATTGGGATACTTATTTATTTATTTATTTTCGGGTGGGGTGTCTTCCAAGAAGCCAGGAAAAAATACAACTGATTATTGCAGTTGTTTATCTTACCAAATTATGCATAATGAAATATGTTGAAGTCTGGTTGGCTATAATGTCTACTAAACTTATAGTACCAATCTTCTAAGATGTAGAACTCGAAAGTAGAAGAAGTTCTGTGATCAGTAAGTATCTTTAGGTTCAGATGCTTGGCAAATTAAACTTAAACAAGCATTTTAGCGAGTGGGTGCTAGATAATCAGTCAGTGACAATATTCATAACATTGCTGAGACGTTTTACTTTTCTGAGCCTGTCTTTCATCTGTTCATTTCTGAAGTAGACATGAAGATTAAATCAACTAATGACTGTGAATTGCTTTGTAGTTATTAGGTAAGATGGTATTCCCTCTGCAATAAAGCATAATAATTTGTAGTTAGAGAAATATTTTTAAGTACTAACTTCCTCATTCATAGCTGAAAAATCATTAAAAATATCAGATAACTTATGTACCTAATGTCGTTCTAAGCTTATGTAATAATGATAAATATAAGTACCATGAACTTAAAGTTTGCCATGAAGACTAAGTGACTTATCTGTGGCATCCAGTACTCTGATGAATAATGGGTGGAGTAAGTACTATTAATATATTATGTGAGTAATGTTTGCAGAATCAGTTTAGATAGTTTTCCTTGAACTCTAGACTTGGGTATTTAGCTACCTACTGCTTTATCTTCTCTTGAATATATTCCAAATGTATATTTAACAGAATTTCTAATTATTTATTCTAGAATTCTAATGTAGTCTTAAAAATAAGTCCTCGGTTTTTTTCTATTCACCATCATCTCAGGAAATACCAAAATCTTCTTTTAATTTTTTTGGTATAATTATCTAAAGTCTTTTGTTTTCTCTTACATGTTACATATACTATAGCAGACCTTCTTATTACCATTTTGTGGATTAAGAAATAGAGGTTTAGAGAGTGTGAGTAAGGTACATAATCTTACAGATAGTAAAGTAGGTGCATAAGAATTCAAACTCAAATCTTCTTTCTAGTCTTATTTTCTTTTAATTTTACTCTTGTTATTTTATGATTTTAAGGAATCAGAATCTAAGAGTTCTCCTTGGATAATTAAATAAAATAGTATCACTGTATCACTGTGATCCCATTGCTCATCGATTTGCTCGAGCGGACACCAGTAATGACTCCATTGTGAAACTTGTTGTTACTGTTTTTGGCATATCGAATATGCCACGGGCAGCTTGCCAGGCTCTGCCGTGCAGGTGGGATACTCTCGGTAGCTTGCCAGGCTCTTAGAGAGGGAAGGAGGACTCAAACCCAGGTCGACCATGTGCAAGGCAAATGCCCTACTCGCTGTGCTTTAAAATAGTATTGCAATTAAATAAAATAGTATTACAATAATGTTGGAATTGTCTAATTCCAAATGTCAATTTAACACTTGTATAATTTTATAATATCTAGCAAATATCAGAGGATACAGTGCAACCTGAAAATGATGAATTGTTATTCAAAGAAAACTGTTTTCTGAAAATCCAGTTTCAACAAGAGGACTAAAAGAAATTTATTTTATCAAATAAATAGAGCAGTGATAAAAAAGCACATTTTTGTCTGAGCTTATACTATGAGATAGTATCAAACTGCTGGTATTTTTCTGAATCTGTTTAAATCCACAACATAAATAGTAGAGGGATTTGGAAATCTCTTCAAGTATCTACATTGTCCAGGCATGAGAAAACTTCCTAGACAACAAAAATAACAATTTTATTTTTCAAGCAAAATAATCATGATTCTCTATTGAAGAGCATTAGTAAAGAAGTAAAGCAGGCAGAGAAAGGAAACCAAGAGAGAACTTGTATATGCTGATTTGCAGATGCTGATGTAATAGTTCTTAGCTGTGGTGAAAGGAACCAATTAGGGGTTGGAGAGATAGCTCACCTGGGCTGAGTGCAGGCTTTGTATGCCCCAGTTCAGTCCCTGGTACTACAGAGACTTAGAGCCAAGATTTGTCCCTGATAACCAGGGTGTGAATCCAGTCTATGTGGAATCCCACCGGCTATGGCTTATACTTTTTGCACAAAAGACTGGTTTTAAAATTTGAAAGCTGCAACCTTCTCTATGATCGCAAGTAGTTTTCCTTTCCTCCCCTCTTTTCGTGTGTGTGTGTGTGTGTGTGTGTGTTTGGCCTTCACCCGGAGTGTTCAGGGCTTACTCCTGGCTCTGCTCTCAGGCATCACTCTTAGTTGGGGCTGAGGGACAGATAAGGTGTGAGGATGAATCTGGGTTGGCCACATGCAAGGCAAACATCCTACTCTATATGTACTATTGGTCCAGCCCCGTGACTCAATTAAAACACTTTGTTTTATACATTAGTAATTACCACAATTATTTTTATTGCAGTCTTTTTTGGATACTAGTAATCTATTTTATGTTCACTATCACAATATCCAGAGACTGTAAAACAAAGCTCCTGGAAGCAAATGCAGCTGAGAGACCTTCTATAGCCTAACCCACTGATATACCTTAAAGCAGCACACATTCTTTTTTTTTTTTATAAAAAAAATATTTTATTGAATCACCGTGAAAAAAAAATTACAAAGCTTTCAGGTTTAAGTCAGAGTCAAATACTGATTAAACCCCCATCCCTTCACCAGTGCACATGTTCCACCACCAAGAACCACAATACACCCCCTCCCACCTCACCCCCTACCTAAGTAGCTAATGATATTCCCTTTATTCTCTATATACTTTGAGTACATCCCACATTTCCATACAGAACTCACTATTATTGTTTGGAAATTTTCCCCAACAATCAGACTTGCTGAATAGGCATCATCTAATAATTTCTCTTCATTGCTGAGAGCAAAGACTCTGAGTCCGCGCGGCTGCGATTGTGGTTGCACAGTTTTGGGTTTCTAATATTTTAGCTCAGTTCACAGTCAAAATGCATGGAGCAGCACACATTCTTATGTACATTCTCCATCCCTCTCGGAGATTCTGGCAAGCTACTGAGAGTATCCCACCTGCACGGCAGAGCCTGGCGTATTCAATATGCCAAATACAGTAACAATAATGGGTCTCATTCCACTGACCCTAAAATACCCTCCAATACTGCACAGTTTGGAAGGATGAGTAAGGAGAGGCTGCTAAAATCTCAAGGCTGGGATGAATGGAGATGTTTCTGGTGCCTGCTCAAGCAAATCAATGAACAATGAGATGACAGTGACAGTCACTGATATATATATATATATATATTTTAGAAGGGTAATACACATAACATCAGTACTTGTTGATGTGTGAATTAAACATTGGTTGAAAAAGATGCTTCTCACAATTATTAATAAAATTGATAAGTATAAGATCATTTCTTCTGAACATGTTTTAATTTAAGCAGTTAGAACAAATTTATTTGCACAGTAGGAGCTGGTTATGTATGTTGGGATAGAGAAAAAATGCCTAACAGTTTCCTTCTTGGAGTCATCAAAGACAATTTTTTTAAATGTATTTTAACCCACATTTTGCATTTAATAAGCTAATATTAAAATATAATTTGTAGAAATCTAAGGTAACAGGATGATAAAGCTGCCCCCCAAATCTAATACAGGTTTTTAATGGCTTTTAAGATACAGTGTGCTTAAAGAAGAAGTGCTGGTGCTGTACTTTGGTGGAAGCACGTATCAACTGCTATGGGGGCTGTGGCTTTCCTGGAAGGGCAGAATAACTGTTATCAGGAAAGGATTTAATACCGTGACAGTGAAGCAAATTCTGCAGGCCATGGGAATGTCCAATGTAGAAAGACAAAAACATAGATGTTACGTTTGATTTGATTTTTTTCTGAAAAAAGAAAAAAAAAGCATTGGCTAGCTGGCTTTCTTGCTGTTTTAGTTAGTAAATATTTGTTATGTGTAAAAGGCCGTTGAATTTTGTATCCAGACACAGAATCTTAAGCTTATCAATGAGGGTGAAAGAATTTCAGTTTTGTTCAGTTTTGTCCCAATGGGTTTTTCATGAAATTGATCTAGGTTTCTGTCGTGGCTTGGTCATTTGACTTAGAAGTACTGAACAAACCTACTCTACTCTGGGCTAAAATTTTCATGTGCAAAATGAAAGTATGTATACTTGTATCACATGATTTTATTAATTAAATAAAGTAATTTGTGTGGCCCAATGTTTTATACATGGTGTGTGTTCAAAAAATTAGCAACCTGTATAAATGATCCATGTGAAAATATTCTAAGTGAAATTCTGGAAGGTGTGTGTGTATCTCTGTGTGTGTGTGTGTGTGTGTGTGTGTGTGTGTATGTGAGAGAGACAGAGAGAGGGGTGGGGTAGAGTGTAGGATAACATAGCCTCAGGTAGTTTAGGTTTATTGGGTTACTCCTGTTACAGTGCTCCCACTCCTCTGTGTTTATTTGTAACTTCTTTCTTAATGTTCTGTTGATTTGCAAATATTGTTTTTCTCTTCTCCTTGAGTCCTTTGCATAGTTTATTCAGAGCAATGTCCTTTTTGTATGGACACAGGAAGATAGCAAATGCTATGCTTTTGTTACCTGGGAGTCATTTGACTCTACATGATATTTTCCTCCCTGGCATCTGTTCTCTAGACCTAAGCCTCAGCTGCCCTTACTTCCTAGCACCCCCAAAAGCAGGGTCCCGACGAAGGACGAGACGGACCCAGGGCAAGCGGTGAGTTGTGTGCTACCCTGGCATCGAGATGGGCCTGGCCAAAGTGCCTAATGCTTAACTATAAGTTAAGAGCTTGATCATGGACAATGTTGTCATGATCCAAACAGTGATAACTAGATTTGGCCCCTGCTAGGGTTAGGAGTGATTAATCTGGCCTGAGTGCTGTGGTCTGAGACTGTGGCAAGATGTTGTCAGGAGAGCTGCCTTACAAACCTCAATGTATCTCTTGCTATGTCCATGCAAAAATAACTAGTATTAAGATGTTAATCAGTGTTTGGAATGGGGAGAGGAGAAAAAACCCTTAAGAGGTATTTTGCCTACTGGCAGTCAGGAAGGGCTTTGGAATGCCCCTAGGTTGTGTTCCCTTTGAACCTGACAGTCCTCAGGAAGGACTTTATTATGTTGATTTTGCTACATGGCAGTGTGTAACCTAGGGACAAGGGCGAGAGGAAAAAGGGAGGAGAGAGATGGAGAGCACTGCAGTTGATCCAGAGTGAGGACGGAGCTGGGAGTTCTGGAGATGAGAAAGATGGAAGATTGAATAAACGGTAACTAATCAGCAACCAGCTTGGTCCTCGTTCTTCCTTCGCCTGTCCTTGGCCAACGGCTGTCTCGACCGACAGCACACACAGCGGTTCCAGGGCACCGAACGTGGGCGGTGAGACAGAGCTGCTCGGAGAGCCCACGAGTGCACGCGCCCCTCGGCGAGCCTTAGTTTTTTACAGTAGAGGAGCAAGGGAGGAAGAGGAGGGAGGGCTGGCTGGGGATCCTTTTATCTGCCATATCCCACCCCAGCCATCCCATCATCTTTTCCTATTAGTTACCTGAAGCGTTCACAGGGATTTAAAGTGACTGACTAAATTCACTTGGAGCTCTACCCTTCTGCTCCTGCCATATCAAAGTAAAACCCTAATATTTGGGATAAAGAACACTTAAACTCATCAATTCCTGAACTTTCTATAGTAGAAAACCAAAATAACTTGCTCAGGAATACATTTTGATTAAAACTATTTAGTAGTTGATTGATTGATCTTTATGTGTGATTTTTGTTTGTTTGTTTCTTTTTGGTTTTGATTTTAACCCACACCTGGTAATGCTCATGGGTTACTCCTGGTTCTGTATTCAGGAATTACTCCTGGAGGTGATTGGGGGGCCATATGGGATGCCTGGTATTGAACTTGCACTGTGTGCAAGGCAAGTTCCCTACACACTGTACTATTTTTCCAAACCCCAGTCACATGTGTTTTGAAATCAGAACACAATGGTTATAGCTATAGAGAAAATGCAGAAAGAATAAACACTAAACTTCATATACTGAAAGTATGGAAATTCCGCAAAAAACTAAGATAGAATTCCCGTATGACCCAGTGATTCCACTTCTGGTCATCTACCCCCAAACACAAAAACCATTAATTCAAGAAAGATACATGCTCATCTAGGTTCATGGCAGCACTTGGTACAATGGTCAGCAAATGCTGAACAACCCAAATGTTCAGATGGAGAAGGACAATTACTAGGTGATCTCGTCATCTGTAGTATCAGAGAGACAGAGCAAGGCCATAGATAGTATCAAACAATGATGAACCCTTTGCCTTGGAATATACAAGTAATTGCCTAATGGAAAGAAGGGAGGCAAGAGGGAAGGTCAGACAGGAGATTACATAGGGACAGTGGTAGAAGTTACCACTTTGTTGGTATTGAGTATTTTTTTCATTAACACCATAAGTTTTAAGACTAGTGTAACATCTAAGTAATAAAAATAGAAAATAAACCAACTCCATGCACTATTTTCCTTCCTGTTTGTACTGTCTTCCAAAGATAAGTGTTAATTTTTGATTAACCACCTCATAAACAGATATTTTGAGTTTTTGTCCTTTTGGAATAAATTTTTTTAATTAATTTTTTTAATTGAATCACCATGTGGAAAGTTACAAAGCTTTCAAGCTTAAGTCTCAGTTACACAATGCTCAAACACCCATTGGAATAAAATTTGAAAAAAAAAATTACAATATTGATTTACAGAGTAGAAAACATCACCTTGTTTCATTATGAGTATTACTTTCAGCTTTCACTATGAATATTTCTTTCTAGTAATGCAGAGGAGATTATTTTTGAAGCAGTTTCTTTGAAGTGTATAATGGGTGATTTTCTATCTTGCCTCTAGTCAGCATTTTACTTAACTATTTTACCACGAAAACACATAAAAGATTTTTTTTTTATTATGAGTAACTCTCTATAAAATATTCTACTTAAAATTAGGGGCAAATAGTTTTCTTTCTTTTTCTTATCCTGTAGTGACTAGTCATGTTTCGGGAGTTTTTCAAATCTATGCTCAGGTGTTGAGGGCCACTCCCAGAAGTACCAACTTGATAATTGATAATTCAGTGCTTGATAATTCAGTGCTTCTATTAGTAACGTGACCCAGAAGTTGGGGCCAATAACTAAATTTACCAGTGTTCTGAGGGCCATGCAGTGCTGGGGACAGAACTCATGGCCTCATGCATACGAACCATGTGCTCCAGCCCTTTGGGATAATAACCCTGGCACCTACCTGTGACTTTGATCTTATTGACATAAGGCTCTCACTAGTTCAGCTCTTTAGTTTAATTCCACTTGAGAACTTGGTCATGGTTCATGCAAATTCTTCAATATATAAAAATAAGTTTGTGGTGAATAGAGTTATTTAGTCTACACTACCACTTTCAGTATAAAAAATTATAACATATTGGAGATTAAATTATATAGAAGGAAACTATACCTACATTAAAACTACAAATTTATTAGTTTTCCTTTTTAAAAAAATATTTTAATTTTAATTTTTTATTTATTGAATCACCGTGAGAACAGTTATAAAGCTTTCAAATTTAAGTCTCAGTCATAACAATGATCAAATACCCATCCCTTCATCAGTGCACATTTTCCAACACCAAGAACCCCAGTATTCCCCCATCCCACCCCTACCTATGCCTATGTGGCAGGTGATTTCCACTTTACTCTCTCTTTACTTTGATTACATTCGCTATTTCAACGAGAGACCCACCATTATTATTTGGAATTTTCCCCAACATTCAGACCTGCCAAAAAGGCATCATTAGATAATTTGTTTTCAGTTGCTGATTATGAAGAACATATGATGTCATGGTCACGTGATTTTGGATTTCTGATATTTTAGTAATAAGTTTGGAGCTATTTGTGGGCGGCAACTTGGGGCCTCATCCGTTGGGGCGGGGAGAAGGGCCAGTTCCACCCCCCCATTCCATGAGGCCCCGAGTGTCTCCTAACTGCAGTCTCGTACCTGGCTGTCCAATAGGTTCTGGAAGATGACGGCCACCGCACCGCCAGGGTGGGGGTGTGGAGGGAAGGCAGAAGGGAAAAACACCTTTCCCCACCCGGGGTGGCACGGCACCAGTAGTTTAATGCACAGTCCAGATGCATTTCTGACAAAAGCCACTGGATTCCGAGATTGGTGTGTGACTCTGGGATCATGGCCGTTCAGGAGCCAGAGGAGCCATTCGTGGGTGGCAATTTGGGGCCTTGTTGGGGGGGAGCTAATTTTACATTTTTTAATATGAAGGACACCAGAATAGGATGGGAAGAATAAAAAAATTAAAATGTAAATAATGTCAGATAAATAATTTAATAAAACTAATGCCTCAATATTTTTTGAAATATGTGGATGAAAGAGTACTATTTAAGTTTGAAAAATGAACCATGAAGGGTAGCTAAAATGTTAATTTATAAGAATAAATTTGTATTAATATATCTTAAAGCATTAATCCATTATTAACATATAATGTGATATTGGGATAGCACCAGGCATCATACATAGTGGAAGGATGAACAGAGAACTCAAGCTTGTATACAGGGATTTAATACATGCACTTTTATGGAAATAAATGTTTCATTTAATAAATAGTGTTAGTACAATTGGCTATTCATTTTAAAGACAGTGAAAATGGGCTCTTTATTCCTTTTATCATATACAAGATACAAATTCCAAAGGGAATAGGGATTTATAAATTATGAATTCATTGAAATAAATTATTAACTCTCTACACTCCACTAGCTGAAGTTAGAGAGCTATTCAGAAATTAGAGATGCTCCATGATAAATCATGCCAAGACATATACAAACACACATGCAGCAAGAGAAAGATGAGAGAGAGGAGGAAGAAAGAGAAGAGAGAGGGGAGGGAGAAAAAGAAGAGAATTTGATTCAAATTCCTAATACTCATTACCTTGAGAGAGATGTGAGAATTTAACTAAGGTAGAGAGAAGACAAGGAAAAGAAACTCACAAGCAAAGGAAGTCCCATTCATTCACAATAATATTAAAAGTATGAAAGTATGCTTTTAAATATGAAAAATATATATGAAATTTTAGATATATAAACGTAAAGGGAATCATGAGGCAATGGCCTGTAAAATGTGGTCAGATCTTCTAATTATTTTGTTTTCTTCATCTTGCTTTTCTAAGTTCATAACATTTCATTTGCAAGGAGTATTAATAATTACTGGGCTGGAGTGATAGCACAGCGGGTAGGGCGTTTGCCTTGAATGCGGCCGACCCGAGTCCAATTCCTCCATCCATCTTGGAGAGCCCAGCAAGCTACTGAGAGTATCCCTCCTGCATGACAGAGCCTGGCAAGCTACCTGTGGCATATTCGATATGCCAAAAATAGTAACAACAAGTCTCACAATGGAGATGTTACTGGTACCTGCTCGAGAAAAATCGATGAAAAATGGGATGACAGTGCAGACAGTGCTAAATAATTATTAAGGCAGAACAACAATGATAAAGTTTATGTTTTGCTTTTGTAGGCCACCATCTGCAGTGCTCAGGGCTTACCCCTGCCCTCAGGGTCACTCTTGGTGAGGCTTGGCAGATGAGCTGGGATGCTGGGGATCAAACATGGGAAGGCCATAGGCCATGTGCAAGGCAAGTGTCTTGCCCACTGTACTATTGCTCCAGTCCTTGAAGTTTCTCTTTCATTTTTTTTTTCTGATTGGAGAACAACCAGAACTTGGGGAAAGCAAGAGGGAAAAGGAAGGAATTTATAAGTGTTCAAGATGCAAGTTTTTATATAATGCAAGACTCTGTGTGTGTGTGTGTGTGTGTGTGTGTGTAGTGTGTATTTCCTGCCCCCACCCCCGCCCTCCGGGTATTCCCAGCAGTGCTTGGGAGCCTGGAAATGACTTGTAGAGATAATCAGTCTGGCAGTGCTGGGCCTGATGTCAGGGCAGGCAAGGCCCTGCAGTGCTAGGGGCCAGCAGAGCTACACTTGAGTGCTTGAGGACCATGCAGTGCTGGGGATCGGAACTGGGGCCAGTTGCATGCAAGTCATATGTTCTAACCCTCTAAGCAAATTTCCCCAAAACTTAATAAATTTGCCTTTCCAAAGATAATTTCTGTTAGAAAAAAATCCCAATTTGTAATAGGGCATGATGATACTTGTTTTATTTTTCTTTTCTTTGTGTTTTTTTTTTCTTTCCTTTTTTGTGGCCATAGCCTGCTATACTCAGTGGCTGTTTCTGGTCTTGGGGTGAGGAGTGAGCCCTGGTGGTGCTTAGTGGGTCATAGGTGACACCAGGGATTTTAACTAAGTTCCCAACTGACACAGCCACATACCCTGCAATTGTCTTATCTCCTGTATTATTCCTCTGTCCTTGTTTTTATTTTATTCATGTTTGTAAGTAAGGAGCAAAAAATTTATAACGAAGGCAAAAATATAATTTTTGTTGCACCTGTAAACTGATGGTTTTGCTCAGTGTCCATTAAACTCGGTCTGTAGTTCCCACTATGCTTTTTTCTCTGTGTGGTTCTGGGTTAGAGTTAACACCAGAGACTTTTGAATGCTGTTTAGAGGCTAAAAATAAAACAGTTGCCATTATACCCTGAAATATATGCCTAATGAAATTATAAATCTCACTGAGAAGACTTAGGTATTGCCAAATAGTTTTTTAAGTGTGGTGATAAAACAAAATGAGATATGAACTCAAGAAGAAAATGTTTTGTGTAAGAAATAGAGAAACATAAGAAAAAAATTCCAAATAGTATTGGAGCAAATTTTAAAAGACAAAACACTTTTCGTATCAAAATATATTTCTTATTTTCGGTATCTTTCAACAAAAGAGTCAAAATCAATAATGACATCAGAGCTAAGATCAAATCCTGAATTGTAGAAATAAATATCTTAAGTAGTATATGCCTGTAGGACCCATGTTACTACCTCAGAAAAATTTATGAAGTGGACTTAATCAGGATTTTAAGAATGTTCTAGAAAGCCCTTTTTGCTAGAAAATAGAGCACTTGAAGAATTTTAAAAATCAAGACAGTATTAGTTTACATGACAATATATGTTTTCAAGGAGCAATTTTATCCCTTTTCAAAATATGTCTTATCACACCACAATACCACTGAAGCACTAACATACCTCCTACAGTACAGTACACTCTACCCCCCTCTTCCTTTGGTCTTTGTGCCTTACTTCTTGTTTCTAGAGTTTGGCAGTGAGTCCTGGAGTGTACTTTCATGTGGTTTGTCTAAGGAATATTAAGAGCGTGACTCTTGGATATTTTCAATTAGACCAAAAAAAAAAAAAAAAGACAGGGTCACTGTCCCAAGGGACTTCGATTCTTAGGCCATCTCTTGACATGAGTAGGACCATAGGCGTCTTGAAAAAAATTGGGATGTAGGATTTGTTGAATGGAACAACTTATGACTTGACACGTGGGAAATCCACATCCACTTTAAAGGAAAAACAGAAGCTTGAAATAAAAGTGATCAAATAGTACAACCTAAAAAGTCTCTGTTTTTCTAAATTTCAAGGGCTAATGAAAATACTTAGATAAAATAAGGATATCTCAGGGGCTGAAACCAAGATGCAAGGAAGGGCAGCAAAGTGGCTTTAATGCTTTCCAGGAAAGAGGACGATGTTACAGTCAGGAAACCATCAGTACATGCCCCAATAGGCCTGAGGGCTCCTGTAGTCTGCTGTGTGCACCCTATTTTGTTTCTTTATGAAGGAGAGTATATGATTCAGTGATCTTCTGCCCTTTTCACTGTGATGTGGGTGTGTATTGCACATTTGTGTATCTCAGATAATTGACCTCTTTGAGCAGCATGTCTTCAGATTAATATATAGCATACTTGAAAAGCTGGATTAGGGAAAGAACACAATGCTTGGTCCTGCTATAATGACAAGAACTTGGACCTTGAAAGTGGCCCTGATGACATAGCTGGATGAGAATATTGGAGTTCTGTCAGATAGCGTGCAGGAAGAGTATGCATTTTGTCAGCTGAAGTTTAGATATGAGAGAGCTTCAGTTTCTCCTTGTATACGTATGTTCCTACTCATATCAAGAGTGGGGTTTAATTTCTCTCACTTTCAGTCTTGCTGACATCAGTGACTTGATTCAACAAAAAGGCAGATGAAAGTGATGTATAGGACTTTTGAGTCTTTTTATAAGAAACTTGAGCTTGTTTCTGCCTTATTATTATTTTTTTTGTGTGCTTTGTATTACTTGCTTGTAGGATTTTCTTAGAAAGTAGCTGCTATGGTGAAAAGCCCAATCTATACGACCAGGTTACTTGTAGGCATTACAGTGAAATATTATTATTATTTTTAATATTTATTTATTTATTTATTTATTTGTTTGTTTATTTAATGAATCACCGTGGGGTACAGTTACAGACTTACAAACTTTCGTGCTTACGTTTAAGTCATATAATGATAGAGTACCCATCCCTTCACCAGTGCCCATTCTCCACCAATGATCCCAGTATCTCTCCTATCACACCCACCCCATCCTCCCCACCCCACCCGCCTCTGTGTCAGGGCATTCCCTTTTGCTGTTTCTTCTTCCTTACGGGTGTTGTGGTTTACAATAAAGGTATTGAATTGCCATCATTCAGTCTGTAGTCTACTTTCAGCACGCATCTCTCATCCCGAGCGGGCCCCCGGAGCACCCCATACTTGGTGTTCCCTTCTCTATCTGAGCTGCCTTTTCTCCCTCCATGTGAGGCCGGCTTCCAAGCCATAGAGCAATCCTCCTGATATTCACCTCTACTATTCTTGAATGTAAGTCTCCTATTCTGTTTCTTTATATTCCTACAGTGGAATATTCTAAACCATAATCTTTTGACAAGAAGAACCAGAACCAATTGCTGTCTTGGAGATGAAACCAATTGAAATCTTAGTCTTACTTCAGTTTCATGGGAGACCCCATGTACATGTTACCCAGGAGAACTCAATCAATTGAGCTACATCAGACTATTAGAAATTTGATCATATTTTGATACAAGCCAAAGAGAACCAAAATGACTATTCTACATACCTTGCACATTCCATTTCTCTACATAGAATTTTTTGTTTTGTTAATTTTCTAGCATTCTAAAAAGAAATCATTTGTTTGGTTTATACTCAAAGCTCTAAATATGATTTACTCATTTGATCAGTAACTTTACTTTTTTATGATTTTTCACATTTTCCCTTGCACTTAAAATAAAATTTATCTCATGTTAATTTGCATTTGCATTGTTTTCCAAAATCCTTGGTTCATTCTCAAGTGATATAATTTTTCTTACCCCATTTATTTGTAGATTTATTAAAAGATATTCAATTAAATAAATCTCTCCATCACTACTCAATTTCACAGAGTCCAGATTTATGAAGACTCAATAATTTTAATTACGTAGGGCCAAGAAAGTACAGTGCTTAGGGACATGGCTGCGTTCTCCCTAATCAGGTTAGATTCCTCATACCACATGGTTCTCTGAGCATTTCTGTTGAAGCCCTGGAGATTTCTTGGCACTGCAAAGGATGAGGAGCCCAGCATGCTTGAGCCCTTGCATTGAACCACCTACCCGGTTGGCTGAGATTTGCTGGTGAGACCCCCAGAATTTCGCCGAACTGCCAGGAAGGCATTATTACAACCAACAAACATTTCCTTTTGGGAATTCTGCTTAGGAGGTCTCCTTCTGATAGCATGCAAGGCTTCGTGTCATTTTACTTTTCTTTGTATTCTCTTAAATAAAATTTCTCCTGAATTTAGAGAAGGAAATGACCACAATTAACAGTATAATTTGGTGCCTCCACCATGATTCATTCTTTTTTTTTTAATTTTTAATTTTTATTGAATCACCGTGAGATAGTTACAAGCTTTCATGTTTGGGTTATAATCTCAAAATGATCAAACACCCATCCCTTCACCAGTGCACATTCCCCACCACAAATATCCCGGGTATACCCCCCCCTTCCCAACCTCCCCTGCCTCTAAGGCAGACAATATTCCCCATACTCTCTCTCTACTTTTGGGCATTATAGCTTCCAACACAGACACTGAGAGGTCATCATGTTTGGTCCATTATCTACTTTTGGCATGCATCTCCCATCCTGACTGGTTCCTCCAGTCATCATTTTCTTAGTGATCCCTTCTCTATTCCATCTGCCTTCTCCCCTCCGCTCATGAAGCAGTCTTCCAGCTATGGGGCAATCTTCCAGCTATGGCCCTTGTATCTACCGTCCTTGGGTGTCAGCCTCATACCATGGTTCATTCTAAGACAACAGTTCTTCCCACAAGCACAAATGGCCATTCAGTGAAAGAAGAAAATGTTTTATATTATTAATATTGTTACAAAAATGGTTATCTCTCAAGTCCTTGAAAGAAGCTCAAAGACCGAATGCTGTCATCTACAAACCACGTGACCTTTGAGACAACCTATCACTTAGAGGATAAGGGATCTTGGATGAATTACATGTCCCCTTGCCTCATGTTCCTTCTTTAAAATGGGGGTCACTGTCACTGTTACTGTTCATCAATTTGCTTGAGCGGGCACCAGTAATGTATCCATTGTGAGACTTGTTGTTACTGTTTTTGGCATATCAAATATGCCACGGGTAGGTAGCTTGCCAGGCTTTGTCGTGCAGGTGGAATACTCTTGGTAAGAATATTTAATGGTGATATTGTATGAATATAAGTGAATATATGTGAAATTCTTTAGAATAGTGCCTATTCATAGTATATACTTACAGAACACTGGCTTTTGACTCTCCTTAACTCTGCATCAATGCTTTAGAGCAGTGTCCACTAAAAGGAAAAATTGGATCCAGGAATCTGACTTAGGTGGTAGAGCCCAGGCCTTGTTTGACGGCTCATTAAAGTCCAATTCCCAGCACAACTGGTGTGGCCCCCAATAAAAGTGACAACAAGTAAAAAAGAAGGAAAGGGAAATAAATTGAAAACATGGGACTGGTAAGATACCTTAAGTGGCTGGAGCACAAGCTTTGCATTCTGGAGCTCTGAGTTCTATCCACAGCACTGAATGGTCTTCTAAGCACCAGCAGAAGTGACCCCTGAGCACTTCTATGTGTGACCCCCCCAATAATTTCACCTATTTTATTCAACAATGCTTTATTAAAATGGGAGAACGGAATTTCTGCATTCTCTGTTGTCCTAGCAGCCTTACTGAATTAATTTAATGCTGATTATTAATCATCATGTGAAACTTTTTGTTCAGCTTATTAATGTGGAAATCTTGGGATTACTGATTTATCTTGAATTGGAACGTTAATATGTTTTATTCTTTTTTCCCCCTGTCTTGGATTTGTCCAAGCTACCATTTTTTTCCTCCCCTGGTAGCTCGTTCTAATGGATGCCAAACTTGTTCCTGTCCTAAGACCTTTGGAGACTTTTAGGGTGTTTTTTTTTTTTTTTTGCCATGCCCAGTGATGCTCAGGGATTATTCCTGGATCTACACTGAGGAATCATTCCTGAAGGACTTTGGGGACCATTTGGGACTGCATGCAAGGCAAGCATCCTACCCCTGTACTACACTCTGGCCTCCTGTTCTGAGACATTTGCTTTATGTTTCAATCCAAAGGATTCTGTCCTGACTCCTTAATATCCACTCACTGTCAACTCAAATGACAAATTGTCAGAAATATTATCTGGTCATCCCTTCAAACTTAGCTTCTGTCATCATCCTATCATTTTTTTGTTTTTATTATTTTTAATGCGACTTTTGTTAAATATAATTATTACCACCATTTTTTGTCTCTTTTATGCCTCCCCTTCATTTGCTAATCATTTTATCTCATTAGTATGTAAAGTTCAGAGAAATTTCTTTTTGTTGGTGCTGTTGTTTCAGTTATTTATGAATTCTCAGATTATTACAGGTTGTCAGTGGTGCTCAATAATTATTTGTTGCACAAATGAACTCTCCTGTTCCTTTCCCCACCAGCTAGGATATTTGAGGAATCAGTGACATGGCATTTGACCAAGTCTTGGGATGGCTAATAGTGTGGAAGTGACCTTCGTAAGCAATTTTTAAAAAACCCAACTCATTCTTCTAAGGCTAAATGTTAATTTCAGAATAATTGTTTCAATGGCATTTAAAGATGTTATTGCATTATAAAATTATTCAGTTTCAGGTGTATATGCCTAAAAAATTAAGATTTGTGTCCCTTTTGTCCACACCTTCTCTCCTTTATCCTCACCCTCTCCCTGCCCTTCTGACAACACACTAATTAATAGGCTTGTGCTTAAAGTAGATATATTATGTCCCAGTAAGAAAGAATGGAAAGGCTGGTGTTAAATTGAATTTTGGGGGTACATGTTGCTCTTGGGTTGGAGTGATAGCGCAGCGGGTAGGGCGTTCGGCTTGCACACAGCCGACCTGGGTTTGATTCCTCTGCCCCTCTTGGAGAGCCCGGCAAGCTACCGAGAGTATCTTGCCCTCACAGCAGAGCCTGGCAAGCTACCCATGGCATATTCAATATGCCAAAAACAGTAACAAGAAGTCTCACAATGGAGACGTTACTGGTGCCTGATCAAGCAAATCGATGAGCAACGGTATGACAGTGACAGTGACAAAATATTGCTCTTGTTGTGGAAGACATTCCAGGTGATGCTCTGAGGTCACCAGGGCCACACCAGGCAATGTTTATGTTGGCAGAAGATTGAACCTAGCATGGGCTCTGCCACTTGGATCACGCCCCTGGATCCCAAAATAAAATTTTTATTTTAAATTATCTTTATTGCTCTGCTAACCAAAACTATGTCTTAAAAAATTTAAAACTAAGTGCTATTATTAGCTTAAACCACTATCGGCAGGCTTTTTGCTTTCCACGTTTAATTATATATGTCAGATCAAATAATGGAATCAATTGTTTATATTAACTTCTCTGTCATATAGGTAATCTTTTAAGTGTATAAAGTTCCAGATTCCAGAGCAAGAAGAGTTTGCTACAAGGAGAACTACCTATAATAAAATCGGACATTTTTCATTCTTTAAAAGCATGTAGGTTGAGAATTCTTGGACTCGCCAATATTCTGTTTTCTCCTTGAAGAGCCATGTAACTGGTTCTGGCCAATGGGTTATGAGCACAAGAGACATGTCATTTAGCCATGTAATGACTGACTTGGGAAAGGCAGCTCTCTCTTTCCTTTCTGCTGGGTCTCAGGAGGCTACATATTCCAGATGGCGTAGCTATAAGATGATAGAGCCTCCATAAACTGTGCTCCCTCGGTGACTCTCTGGCGACCTATGTGGAGTATGTAGCATGGGTCCCTGAGCCACTGAGTTTCTAAATGACTATCTGTGGACCTGTTTGGGGTATACAGCATGAGTATGGAATTATAGTGTTTGGCCACTGAGATTTTGTGGCTGGTTGTTCCTGCATTGTAGTCAATCCTAAATGCATAATATAATTGAGAAATAGGAACTGGGGTTGATTTTTATTTGCTCATTTATACTAGAAAGGATTTATAAATATTTTAGGACTTTAAACGATCTTGCATTATTTTAAAGAACAAGGAAATCTGTACAATATGCATCTGAATTTAATAAAAGGAACACTTTGTGTGCTACAGACTTTTCCTGATAGTACTTACTGCAGGAAAAACTTTATGCTGGCCTACTTGGATATACTATTATAGATGCTATAATTATATATAGATATAGAGCGATAGCTTCATCTTTTGCAGTTTTTATTCACAAAACATTTGTTTCCGCTAAAAAATAGCTTCAGTTACTGTCCCTTTTTTTGCATGTGTGGGGAGAGGAGGGGGTGGGCTTTCACTGTGCCATGGAAATTAGTGTTTTATTACTACAAATTATTCTTGTTGGATACTTCCAAATATGTCCAAAAACAAGAAGAACCTTCAGAATAGCTAGACTTTGGAAGAGACTAGTAAATCAACGAGTGGATAGGACCATTTATCATGTTAAACACTGGGAATTCACCACAAAATCATTACACTAAAAAGCGACAATTTTGATTGATTAAAATGGTATGGGCTGGATAGTGTTAAATCATTCTGAGTGATATGACATTATAATTTTACATAGCATATTTCTGCCAAGACAATGAAGGTAAAAGGCATTGTCATCAGATGATAACAGACAATAAGAAGAATACTGATGTTAGATTTATTACCCAGTTTAGATTTAGAAAGAAGTAATTCTTGTCCTGTTCCACTTATCAAATGACTGTAAATTCAGTGATGATGTAAAATTCTAAGGCAGAGCCACTTATAAGTTTGACAAAGTGCCAGCTATAAAGTATTTATTGTTCTCAGTGGTTCTGCCTTACACACTTAAATATTTATCAGAAACATAAGCCCCTCTGATAAATGTTTCTGATCCTGTGGCTAGATTTTTTTAGTATTTAGATTTTTAATCTAAAACTATGCCTAATATTTTTATGCTTTAAGGCAATAATTTAAAAGGCAATATGAGAGTTTTGCAATTTTATTTCTTTTAATTTATACTTTCAGATGTACATTTTTTGGTTTGCTTTGTTTCGGGGCCATACCTTGTGATACTCAGGGGTTACGCTTGGCTCTGTACCAGGAATTGTTCCTGGCTTGGGAATCCATATGGGATGCTGGATGCGAACCTGGGTCAGCTTCGTGCAAGGCAAAGACCCTACCTACTGAACTATCTCTCTGGCTCCTGGCTGTAGATAATTTGAGGTCATTATTCTTATAGAAGTTAGCACGAGACATGAAAAATTCCTTATTTTGTCTTTGCTGCGGAGGCAGACCAGCTAAATTTTATTCATTTTATAGGGCTGGAGTGATATTGCAGTGGATAGGGTATTCGCCTTGCACGTGGCTGACCAGGGTTTGATTCCTTCATCCCTCCTGGAGAGTCCAGCAAGCTACTACTCACCCGCACAGTAGAACCTGGCAAGCTACCCGTGGAGTATTCGATATGCCAAAAAACAGTAACAACAAGTCTCACAATGGAGACATTACTGGTGCCCACTCCAGCAAATTAATGAGCAACGGGATTAAAGTGATAGTGATAATTATGTATATACCAGATGAGTTTTAAGTGGATGATGGTCCAGATATAGTCTGAAAAATATTTTATAGTGACACTCATTATGCTAAGTGATGGTTTTAGTTCACCAGCTTTGTATTCTGCTTCCGAAGATTACCAGCAGATTTCTGAAGAAATCTTGTGAGCACAGGAGGCGACTGGACCAAGGACAGATACCAGAGTCAAAACAAGGTGGTGCTATATTTAGCAGTGTTGTGTCGGGTGGCCTTCCCTGGCACAGAAACCCAGGATGCTCGTTATCACAGGTAAAGGTCACAGATCTTAAGTAGATAAACTATAAGACACACAAATAATAAAGCACACAAAACCGCAGATAGAAGGCATTTAGCAGATTTTGTAAAGTTGCCAAACCTGCCACTTGTACAAGCCAAAAATTGAAGGAAGAGCATAGTCATTGTGTAGTAAGAAAAGTAGCTATCTTGAAAATGGAAATAGAAAGTAACAGAATCATTCAAAAGTAGGCATTAGAGAGAACTCAACTTTGGGTTAGATTGCTGGAGAAAAAAGCTATTGAAATGACTTTGTGTTCCTAATTAGCGGCTCATTCTCACAGCAAAATAACTTTAACAATAGAAAATGGGTTTCTGAAAATATACTGAGTTCATATGCACACAGAATTCCAGCTCTACAAGAGAGAGCTTGCTAAGATATTTTCCTGTGTATTTTAAGAGAAACTCAGTGTTGGAGAGGATGAAAGGCAAAGTCATTTCTGTTGGTCTGCTGGTTGATCTGTGCTGTGCTCATGAGCTTCCTAAGGCCACAAACAGTTCTTAAGAAGCTCTTTCTCTCTCTCTGGTGCCAAGTACGAACTCAGTCAATACTTTTTGAGGAGTGGAGAGATAGTTCAATGGGTAAAGTGCTTACCTTGCATGCAGCTGACTGCTAGGGTTTAATCCCTGGTGCCCCACATTGTCCCCCTAGCAAAGCCAGAGTGATTCCTGAGTGCAGAAGCAGGATTATAACCCCCAAGCCTCTGAACATCACTGGGTATGGCCTAGCTCCCCCACCCTCCAAAAAACCCAAAATAAAACCCCTTTTGATAGTGAGTCATAGAAAGATATTATGGCCATTGATAGTTTATTTGCATGCATAACTGAGGTTTTTTTTTGCCACACCCAGTGATGCTCAGGGGTTATTCCTGGCTCTGCACTCAGCAATTACAAGGCAAAACTGCTGTGCTATTGCTCTGCCCCAGAATTGATTAATTCTAAGTAGTTAAACAGAAGCAATAGAGAAAAAAATGAAAAGATTTTAATTCAACCATTCCTAATCTACATGGTAAACTCTTTTCTGCGTATCCTGCCTCTACTCCCCCACCGAAACCCACATATTCAAAGGAATTATAAGTTTTGTTTTGTTAGGAATGTATCTGATTAAGTAGGTTCTGATTCATCAAAATTGGGTCAGGAAAATTCATTGCACCAGGCTAGTATTTGGGGTTCAAAATTGCATGGGCAAAGCGGGCACTGCCAGAATCCAAGTGATTTACAGTGTAGTTTCTGCACTGGCTTGAATTCATTGATTAAAAATGAAAAGGTTTTATGTTTAGGACATTTTCTCATACAAGAAACAACAAATTAGTATGGAACTAACTTCTCAAACCAGCAATAATTTATGTGGGTCTTTTGATAGAGGTCTCTTGAATAGCAAAAGCTAAAGATTATTTTGAATAAATCAAACTATAAAAAGAAGTCTCTGGAAATACTACAGGTCCATTGAACCAGCTGTTTCAGAGAGGAGGTCAATTAGTTGAATTCAGGGATAAATTTTAATTTAGCCACCTTTCTGAAAGAACAAGAATCCCAAATCCATGTCCAGCACTCAATGTTTGTATTAACTTCATTGTATTTCCCTTTGAGATAAATATTTCAAAACCAGCATATGTATTCCCCCAAAATATCATAGAGCAAAGCAAGCAAGCTATTTCTTTCTTTCTGTTTTCTTGATACTGTGATTTACGGTACCGCTAAACGAGAGCTTCATACATAGCATGTTCCAACCGCACATCCGTCACCAGAGTATTGGGTCTTCTCCACCAGTGTCCCACAATTCGCTCCTCACCACTCCCTTCCACCCTCATGGCAAGCTCAGCTCTGCATGATCACTCAGGTTTTGGTGCCTTACCATTTGCCCCTCTTCATTTGTCTGATTTCACTCAGCATGATACCTTCCTCTTCCATCTAGACTGTGACAAATTGCATGATTCCACCTTTTTTTTTTATATAGTTTTGTAACATTGCATTGTGTTTATATACACCACCATCAGGGTTTTATTTTAGGAATTATAAGGACAAATCCATAATTTTAGATTAGTTTTGAATTATGATATGTGCTGGAGGATTGGGTTCTCTTAGCCAAGGTTTTATAGTTTGAATTTCCTACAAAAGGACTCCTGAAAATCATGATTTTTATGAAGCATTCTTAAGAGACTGGATTTTGCAAAGGGAAAACCCAGTATGTTCCAGGGGCAATTTACATATTAACAGTATGATTGTTTGCATTCTGCATTCTGAAACAAAATAAATCATGAAGAAGGCAAAATCAAGAACTGTTTGGAATTCTTGTGAGAAAAAGGAAGAAATATAAATACTCGAGAGATCTTGAAAATTATTTTACCAAAGGCTCAGGATTTCTTGGATTTAAAAGGGAAGCTCTAAGCTCACCTTGGAGATAAATAATATTACCCTAATATTGGGCTGGAGCGATAGCACAGCGGTAGGACATTCGCCTTTCACACAGCTGTTGTGTATCAGAATCTTTTAATAAGAAGACCTTTATATTCAGAATTAGTTTTAACAGACTCGTATTTCTGCTACCCTAACTTCATAGAATATTAAAATTAGAAATTCATTACAGTTTGATAATTTTTCATTCTGCCTGAGCTAAGTACAATTTCACTCTCCTGATTTAAGATTCCTTTTGAGTCTGGGGAGATGGAGTTAAAAGATTTTGTTTGTTGTGAATAAAATGTTATTCAAAGCATCTTGAGTGGGTGTTGGAATAAACACCAGGTATGAACTATACAATAGACCTTAGGTCCATCAAGCAGCTGTACAGAGCAAACAAGATTGATGAATATTGGAATTTTAACTAAAAGTTGTTCTTTTAATTGCCTACTTAATTGTGAATGCTTTATAATTATTTTTAAAAATTGAAACCATTTTAAAGCTGTGGGCTGGAATGATAGCACAGCTGTGGGCTGGAATGATAGCACGCTTTTCACGCGGCCGACCTGTGTTTGATTCCTTCGCCCCTCTTGGAGAGCCCGGCAAGCTACCGAGAGTGTCGAGCCCGCGAGGCAGAGCCTGGCAAGCTACCCGTGCATATTGGATATGCCAAAAACAGTAACAAGAAGTCTCTCAATGAGAGAAATTACTGGTGCCCGCTCGAACAAATCAATGACAGTGATTTTAAAGCTGTATTGTTATGTATTTCTCTTATCAAATTCTGTTATATCTATCTATTCTTCAATAATATTTTACATATTTTAATGTATTTCAAAGCAAGATATTTCCCTTTACCTTCTAAATACACCAACACAATAAATCACAGAGTAGTTATTTTTAAAGGTAAAATTAATATGTGGTGACATTTTCAAATTAAGCATAAAATTTGGTGATTTTCTTTGGAGATATCAGGACAAGGTATCTGACATTTTGATGAGATAATTTTTCTTGATAGAGTTTACTCATAGTGGGATTTCTTTGCTACTAGCTGTATTAAGCTTCCTGAATATTGGGGAAGTATTCTGGATGCCATTTCATCATTCTCTTATTCCAGTGTCTGATAAAATCTGACATATTAGGGGGCAGTGGGGGGCATTGTGTCTCTGAAGGGCCGTTGGAAATACACACAGGGATTTACAAGGAGGTGTCAGGCTAATAAGGCATTAGGATATTAAGGATAAACTTCATCTAGCCTCTAATTTTTCTTGGGGTTGTTTTTAAATGAAAAGTTGTGATGGATTTCAAGCAGTTTCTCTTGTGTCTTGCATCACAAGTAATGCATAGTGTTGTTATCAAAGCTTCTATTTGGCAGGGTGCAGTCCCTGTTTCTCTATGTAGAAGTATTCTCCATCCTGTAATTGAAAGTTCGAAGGGTTAGACCAGCTAAAAGACTTAAGAAAAAAGAAAAAAAAAGTGTTTGTTGTTGTTGTTGTTTGTTTTGGGCCACATCCAGAGGAGCTCAGGGCTGAGTCCTGGCTCTGTGCTCAGGAATCACTCCTGGCTGGCTCAGGGGAAGCAGAGGATTGATCCCGGTTGGCTCCTGTGAGCCAAATGCCTTATCTGCTCTATTCTCTTTCCTGTCCCAAGAAAAAAGATTTTTATGTGATAATAATAGACCTCAAATACATTTTAATGACGAGATCCTAAAATGGTTCAATTCCTTGCTGAATGTAAAAAAAAATAATCCAAATCCATCTCTCTTGAGCAGTGAGGAATGTGATGGCTCTTGCAGCTGGCTTAGCTCATGTGCCCAGGAAATTGTTCGTGGAACCTGGACCTCAGATGCGAGAAGGGTTCTCAGTACCTCTGGACTTTCGGTCTCTTTCTACCCAGTTTTGATCTCTGCCGCTCTCTGATTGGCTTTGTTCTGCACACAAGCCCTTTTCAAACGATGGCGAGGATGCCTGCTGAGAGCCCAAAGTCCTACCATCCAGACTTCGCACTCTGCTGCGTGATAACTCTTTTCTGCCAGTCCAGTTCGTGGAAGGACTCTAGTATTCCTCTCTCTTCTGTGCTCAAATACTCCATGACTTCTCTCTTGACAGGAATTGGGTTCCTCCAGTTTGATCGTCCTGACCCACGTTTCCTTCAGCCTTTTACTTACCTGTTGCTAGAAACGCTCCTGAAAAGATCTTTAACTAGAGGGACAAGGACTAGGATGAGAAGAGAGAGGCAGTCTTGCAAAGTGCAGGCTCAGAACTGTCTTTATTGAAAATGGATACTTTGTTCTAAAGCACACGATAGGATGTAAAAGTGGTGGTTTTCGGGGCGGGAGCAATAGTACAGTGGGTAGGGCGTTTGCCTTGCACACGGCGCCTTGCACGCGGCCAACCCAGGTTCGATCCTCGGCATCCCATATGGTCCCCTGAGCACCGCCAGGAGTAATTCCTGAGTGCAGAGCCAGGAGTAACCCCTGAGCATCACTGGGTGTGACAACAAAAGAGTGGTGGATCTGAATTGACATGCTTATCTAAGGACTGATCTGATGCTCTTTTACCTGAGTTTGAGAGAATGACACACATCTGTTCTTAGGCATTTGGGTTGTTTCTAGATTCTGCCTAAGCAGATAAAGAAAGAATATTTCTTTTTCCTGATAAATTTCCTGGTTATTGAGGTTTAGAAACAATCCACTGATTTTCTTTATCAGATTAACGCTTAGGATAGTGACACTGAGGGCAGGAAGTGCAGGTGTTTAGAAAAGTTCCATTTACATGGATAGCTCAATTTTCCACTGACTCAAAGCAGCAGGAAAGAACATTCCGGATCTTCATTCCTTATAGATTGTAATAAATCAGTATAATCCATCAGTCACTTCTAATCCATGGAAAGAAAGGGGTGCAAGCCAGGAGTGCCTCTTTTCACTTGAACTGAAAGGAGTCAGAGAGGAAAGTCTGCACTCACAATGACTTGAAAACACCTTTTCTTTATTTGCCTTTACATAGTTGCAAACCCTTCTCTAATGAAATACAATAGGTCTGTGGGTTGACTTTGCTTCTATTTGTACTCTGGCTCATGGGAATGCTTTACATCCTATTTCTCCACTATTGCCATTGTAATAAAACAGCTGGTGTCTACTGGGGAGCTACCACATTAAGTAGTTAAATGTTGTACTCTGATTTTATGCTACTTGAGTCTTGTCTTAACTAAAGTTACTTCCTAAAATCCAGTTGAGGGGGAAATCTTAGTTAAATAAGGAAGCCATGCCAAGAACCACAACAGCTGCTGTGAATCAGAGAAGTCGCAGAGTGGTGTAGGGGGGAAGCGTTAGTAAAAAGTCCTTTTAAAATAGGATGAACTTGAATCAGGCTTTAAAAAATGAGTTTTCCAAGTGAGAGAAAAAAGCATGAGTAAAGTTATATAGCATGAACTATACACAGTAAACTGGTAAAATACTTGATCGATTGTAAGTCCAGTAGAAGAAAATTACCAAAGCAAGTTGCCAAACAAATTAAACATTTTCTAAGGAGCAAGTTTTGTGGCTATTTTTATGGCTATATTCCTTTGTACGTGGGAGGTAGGGATTGACTCCGTTTCACCAATGAAGAAGCTGAAATGTATAGCTATTAAACATTTTTTGGCTACACAGACAGTATTTAAGATATGGGAATAAAATCAAGGTCTGTTTTACTTTGTTTACTATGTTATTATTTCAGAATATATGGTTAAGTCAAGGAAAGGTAGACTTGGTAGAGGAGGCTAAAGAATATATTCTTACCTTTCCTGATTTGTTTAGGAGAAAGCAGATGAGGTTGTTATTAAACAGATATTGTTTGTATGACAAAAATGTTTTTACATGTAGAATGTTTACTTTTCTAAATCCACATTGTACATTCATAGCACGAGGTATGGGTGAAGAACCTTCCTAAAGCAAAAATATGCCTTAATCTTATAGACAAGAGAGACCAGGTAGTCATCTAATGTTTATTTATAAAATTAACTGAAAGGACACATAAGCTATTAAAGACATTCAAAAAAGTCTTTGTGTATCTGCAATAGGAATGGTAAACAATCATTGAAATAACCTCTCATTTTCACTGCAACAATTTCTTATTTTTCCTGACTGGAAAAGATTAATAAGTATTGCTAAATCTTACCACTAGATGTCACTGTAGACTAAGGGTAAAAGATTCTTTTACCTGCGAGGTCCCCTGCCCTCCCCCATCCTTGACTTGAGTTTTTCGGTGGAAAAAGTGGATTGAGAAGTAACAGAATGATACATTTTAAGGGCTTTGGAAATTTAGGAAAATGAGTGATTTTGTCCAAAGTACATCTTTAATTCTTCCACAGTGCATTTTGAAGAATATTACAATGCTCTGGAGAGTATTATATCACTTAAAGAAAAAGTGGTTAAGTCTCATATAAATGCTTCATATTTATAGTTAAAATTTTAACTCAATTTGAAAATGTATTCACTCACTAAAATATAGATATGCTTTGGCTGTAGACTTTGGGTTGCCCATCTGTAAGGGTATTTTAAAATGTGGCTTTAATAAAAAAGAAAGCGAGTGTCCTATGACTACCACAATCCACATTTATGAAAACAGTACATCTTCCAAATGACACAGAGCTGGGAAGATGTTCTTTTCATTCTACATTTTAACAAAGTCTAATCGAAGGCTGCTCTGCGACCTTTATGAATGCCATTTCACTCAAAGATTGCTTACATGGTTAAAATTCACAGCATTTTATTACTTAAATTATGTGAGGAGAATTTTTCAAACAAGATTTGTCGTTCCCCCCCCATTCATGATATAAACTTCACATTCATATATAGATTTTATTTAAAACAAAATAGGCTTTGGGGTTCTGATTTCACTTTTTAAATATTTCAGAATATAATAAAGTGTTGCTTTACTATACTTTCCTTCATGCTAATGTTTTAGCATATAACATCTCTGATCTGACTCATGCATCCCTTTAGCTTTTTTATTGTGTGGGATTCTTTGCTGTTTTCTTCTCTGGTTTTTTAGTAGAGCAATCCCATGGAAATTCTACTCTCTTGTCTTCATTACCCCATTTCCCCTTTGATTGATGGATTTGTTTTTCTTTACATCATTTTCTAGTTTAAATTCATTTCTGATGGATTTTTTTTTTCTTGCTGGCCTTTTTTTCATAGCAGTTTTCATTAACCTTGGCCAACCAAAAGAGATGGTGAAACTAACGATGATTTGTTTTTCCCAGTTTTATTTTTTTTCATCATTTTTGTGATGACATTGCACCAAAAAACATGGATGAAACATTAATTTAGGTGATTGGTTGCTAGTTTCCGTTCAACCAAACACTCCTTGAAATTTGTATTTATTCCCAGAGAGAAGAGGAGACATTAGAAATGGGGAGTAAGGATTTTATTCTCTCATTTCCCACAGTTTTCACACTATTCACTCATAGGACTCAAATTTTTGAATAATTTCCTACTTCCTTTAGCGGACCTTCTTCATTAACGTGCTGATTCTTTGGAATTACAGGCAACATGAAAACAGAACTTCTCACTTAGGTTTACCCATGCCCCCAAAGAACATTTTGAAGAGATGAGATCATACATACTTGAGATCCAGGTACAGGTTAGTCCTCCTTCACTTTGTGTGGAACATTAAAGTCTTTGCACCATATAGGCAGAGCACAAGAGCTACATAGAAATGAGAAATATGGTTGAATTAACTACTTCTGATTATTAAAGACATGGCATTGGCATGTTTGCATGTATCTGCTACCAATAATTTCGCTGTCAAAATATTTTTGTAGGCATAAGAATTGGTACCCCATAACTTACTTTCTATTGCAGAAGCAGAGACTTCTTGTAGTTCTTAGCCTGGAAAAACTCATCCTGCCTTATTCAGTTTCTTAGGTGTGGTCTGTGCTGACTTGTTAATGAACTTACTACTCAATTATCAGGTCAGTCAGCCAGAAGCTGTCTTCTTCCTGCCTGTTAGGAGAAGATAGATTTTGAATGTTTCATCAATAATCAGACAGCCAGTAGGTAGGATATACAGGGCACAGGGGAACCAGTAATCAAATACCAGTGATCAAGTGGTCCCTGGCTTCTAGGGAGTGCAGCTAGGAAACATGAAGAACATGACTGATAGTACACAAAAGAAAAATAATTGAGAAATCACAAAGTTAAATATTAAGTGTATTTTGAGCACCTTAGGGTAAAACAGGCAGTTATAGTTTTTGTTTGGATGAATCCATGTCGGAGAAGCTTCTGTCAATATGGAAGGCAGCCAGATCATTACTCAAAGTAGGATCATAGGCTGGTAGAGTTGGCCGATAATGACATTTCCCTTTTTTATTTTATTTTTTGCTAGTGGGCACCGGGAGCCACCCAGCAGTGCTCAGGGCTTACTCCTCGCTCTGCAATCAGGGATCACTCCCAGGGGACTTGAGGGACCACAGAGGGTGGCCAGGATCGAACTGGGGTTGACCACATGCAAGGCAAGTGCGTGCCTTTCCCTGCTTACTATTTTTCCAACCCTGAGCCCTTCTACTTTAAAAATTTTGGGAACATTCTTAGAAAACAGAAGTTTCATGTCTGAGGTGGGGGTAGGAAAGTGTAGGTTGTGCCACACCAGCAGTGTCAGGGCATGTTTCCCACTCTATCCTCAGGAATGAGCTCTGAAGACCATAGTGGTGAGTTCAAGGGGCCATATGTGGTGCTGGGAATGCAATCAGGGTCTGTTGGTCCAAGGCAAATATCTTACTTCCTGTACTGTCTCTCCTGCAAAGGAAGTTTATTTATTCATTTATTTTTGACACAATGGGAATAAAAAAGAGCTCTAAGCTTTTTCCACTACAAATGGAGATTTGATGAAAGGGAAAATATAAAATAGCTCTACTGGCTTGAGTAACAATATGAAGTCAAAATCTGTATAAAAGTTTGTCCTCAGACAGAATGCAAAAATCCCACTAAATTTGCATTTAAAATTTTTCATTGTCTTCTGCATCTTCCAGTTGTGAAATGACTTGTTTCTTTTCTTCACTTTTTCTTTTATGGAAAAGAAACCTTCTCAGTTTCAGCTGGTAACACTTTGTTGAAGCAAGTTTCAGTGTTAATACCTTAAGATGGTTTCAATTGCTGGGTCTTTGGGATGTCAATGTCAGGACTATTTTCCTGGGAACATTTGACATGTAGGGTATATCTGGGAATATTCTGAACCTCTATCTCTTCACACCACAGGAAACCTTGTAACGATAGGTGTCTCGTCCCATGATGCACTATTGATGGCTGGGGATATTGTAATAAACATTCTTTTTCTAGTCATATAATTAGGGCTATTATAAGACTTACTTAAAATTACTAGTGGACTAGCCGTGGAATCATTGGAATACTCTGATATTTAAAAATTTAATGCAATCAGAAATATGGTGTGAATATTATAACTTTCATTTTTAACAGGTGAGACATTTTAAATTATAACAAAAAAAGGAATATTATTTTCTCAAATTTTACCATATTGCCATGTTAGTTGGAATTGTTTAACTTTACTAAGAATTTTGGCATGGAAGTCTATGTTTTAGATCTTAAGTATACTTAAAGTATATGGAAATATTTTTTAAATCCAGTAATTATTATCTAAAATTATCCAAAAAAACAAAGAAAAGGAAAGACAGAAAAATTTTAATTTATTAAAAATAAATTTTTTCTTTTTTTAAAAAAATTTTGTTGTTCAAGAAACATACATTTCCAGTACTTCAATAGTGAGAAAAAAAGAGGGTTAACAAAAGAGGGTTAAAAGCATTCTGGTAGTGCAAATATTATTCTGTTTCAACCAAATCTTTTTTCTTTCTTCCATAAAGGAAAATATAGTGTAGGTTTTTTTTTTCACACGCTTTTTTTAAGTTAATTTAAACATGTATTTCAAGTGGTCAAATTTTAGTCTTGCTTGAAAGGTTAACCATGGGCCAGAACTGTTTGTTTCTTTAATATTGACTTAACTTTGACTGCTGTTGACATTTTTTAAGGTCTATTTTGTTTAATGCTACATAATTTAAGGGGAAAAATCAAGACTAATTAGTTGTTAATGAGAAATGCATATAATGAGAAACAAATGTAACATTAATGTCATGTACAATATATGTCTGTGTAGTTTAAAAGGTAGGAACACAACCATTATTCAAAATTAGGGAATAAAATCGTTGTAATAATTACTAGCAGATGTGTTGTAACTTGTATTGCAAGACAGAATTTCTCAGAGCAATGCATCGCAATGTTCGAGATAATTTTTTTGAAGATTTTTTTAAAAACATTTTAAAAATCCAGCTGGCTGGCATCCTTTGGAGACGGGAAAACACTTAAGTGAATTATTTTCTTTTCCTCACCAAGTTATGAGTTCTTCATTCCCACAAAGATATTCCTCATCGTAGTATCATGTTCAGTTTGGTTGTGGGCCATGATGCTGCCTGGTCATCCCATACTTGTCTAAGAAACATCTAGTGCATTTCATGGCTCCAACTTGGCAAATTCCACACTAGCCACTAGAGACTATTGAATTCCACAAGGTGGCTGGTAGTGACCAGCTAACATGAGGGTTTTCTGTGTACCTGAGGCTGCTGACCTGGATCCATCCACTATGCCCAGCCTGGTGTATGGTGATGTAGCTCTGAACAATGTCTTAAATTCCAGCGATATTGCTTTTCCATTTCAGAAAATGCTAGAAAGAGATAACAGGAAACTATATTATTTCAGAATGAAGAACTGCAGTGACTATGCCTTAGATAAGGGTGGTGGAGGTTAGAGGGAAGAGGAGACAAATGTCCTCAGGATAGGTGGAGAGTTTAAAATGGTCACAGCAGGCCCAGGAGGTGACTCAGTGGTAAAGGATCCTGAGGATACCTGCCCTACATTGCCCAGCACTGCCCTTGGGATACCCTGTGCCATAACAGGTGTATCATCCACAGTTACCCACAATGATCCCTGGAGATAACAACAATGACAACAGTAAGAAGGAAAGTGAAGGGAACCCCCACCACCACAATGAGTGTAGGTTGTCATTCTTCATCTTTGCAATGGTATGTGTAAGGAATACCCCTAATACTGCATGTAAGTAGATGTTAGTCATGATAATTTTCAAGGTCATCCTCAACCATCCAGCCATTAATGCAGCTTTCCAGCCATCCAGCAAACAGATAGTTATCAAGTGACCTTTATGTTTTAGAGCCAAAGCTATAACAATGAATGAAACATAGAAAGTCTCTGCTCCCATAAAATTTAGGTTCCAGTGAGTAATATGTAACATTGATGGCTACTATATTCTAGCATTCTTCTAATTACATAGTTCATATCTCACTTAATTTTATAGCAATCCTATTTTAATCAAAAAGGTAATAAGACAATGACCAATATACAATACCATTTACATTAAAGAGATTGTATGTGGGGTATTTGATATTCATGTTGAAGATGATTACTAACTGGCTTATATCAAGGACACTTTCCCCCCCTTAAAAGTATAGGACATAGAATACTTTATCAGAGTCACCTGGGATGCTTGCTAAATTTACCCATGCATTGAAGGAATTCTCTAGATATGGTATGCACAAATAGCTGGAGTCAGGCCTTAGGAATCTGAATTTTCCCCACCAAATCCCTAGGTGATTCTTATATTGAAGTTTGAGCACCACTGATGTAGTGTTATTTTCACAGCCTAATATCTCAGATGGTATATCTATTTCAAATTCTCATAGAGTTATATTGTCAGCTGGTGAACATCTGTCTAGAATTCTAATACAAGCAACAATAGTGCATAAAACATACAATATCCATTAATGTTGAACAGGGGTATTTGCTCTCTGGCATTATGAAGCCTAGAATATTGCTTTTCTTTCTACGTATGCTATGAACCAGTGCCATAAATCTCAATTTTTTGTCTGACTTTATCTCTGATAGCTGTTATTTCATTTATCATACCCAGTGCTTTGGTTTCTTTGTTTCTTGCTAGTTTTAAATATTCTCTCAAAACCTGTTATTTTTTTTAAGTTACTTTAAAAATTTTTTACAAGAGTATGAACAACTAATTACTAATAAATTAATAAACAGAATATACTGATGCATATTTATGTATTTATATTTGTAAGACTAAGACAGACTGAATGCTGGTATAAAGAATTTCTATGTCTCAGTGGCTTAACACATGGTTACAGTTTTGAAATTTAATTCTTGCTTATACTACTGGTCTACCATGACTATGTAGGGTTTTGCTCCCCTTCATGGTAAAAAAGAAACAGAAACTAATGACATGGTTTCTTTTGCTATGCCATCTAAAATGTGTGGCCTCTTTTATAAAGTTTGAAAGTCAATGAATACTGCATGCACTTGCATACCATTTCTTTCCATAGATCATGGGCCATAATTGATCAGAGGACTTTATGTAATAAAACAGGGCAGGGAAATGTGAGTTAACTCTTGCAATTTTGATTGACAGCAACACTTTGGCTATATTTTGGGTACATTGCAAAGTTTTAAATGTACTGCATTGCCGTGCTCCAAGAAGATATATGTATTTCATTTAAATGAGAAAGAGGAAGAAAGAAACCATCATTGCTAAAAGATTTGAATTCATTACTTGAACAAGTTAGTGAAAACTCTAAGTGATAGTTTTTAATCCAATAAAAGGCATCCTTAAGTATGCAGTATAGACAAAATACATATGGAGTGGGTAATGCAGGAGGAAAGGAGTATATTTGGTTTGAGTTTTTGGTTTTTTCTTCTCCTTCTGTTGTGATGATTGGGTCCTACACTTGCTGGGTGGCAGGGCTCACATTCTTGGTTGTGGTGCTCACCATGGGATCACACCCCTGGTCACAGTGCTCACACGTCTTTTTAGGTGTGGTGCTGCACACACCTGTGCTCATTGGTGTTGGGGTCTTATACTCTTGTGCAGTTGGGGTCCAAATAGAAGAGCATTCAGGAGCACTGGGTACATGTGAGTGGCCCTTGTGGCCTCACATTCCCTGACTCTTGGTTTGAATTTTTAAATAAGTATTTGATGTGAAAAGAAATTCTTGTGCATGGGAAGTTTATAGCAATGAATAAAACATCTGAAGTTGCCGCTGTCCAGACTCTGACATTAAAGAACACGCTGATGGCTAACATGGGCTCAGGTTTATTTTTTTGTACTTTTGTTGCTACTTTACATGCACTATCTCACTTCTTCCTTACAGGAATCACATAAAATCGTTGCATGGGAAAAGAAATATTATTATGAATGTTGAGGAAATAGGAATTTGATCATGCTTTTTATTCTTCTGAATCATCAGTAGGTTTAGAAAAACCCAATATGTATAGGTGATTGGTTACAGTGAGAGGCAAAAAATGAGCAAATATTGCCACTTCCGTACAATTCAACCTAACAGTAAAAATTTCTCTAAGTTGTTATTGGATAATTATTATCACTATCCAGCATTACTATGTTAACTTTTATTGAGTACTTTGATGTGTCAGGCAATGCATTAAACTATTGTACATCACATTTTGTGCTCATGTCTCTGAATCTAAAACCCTTCAAGTTGTATCATTGGAACACTTGGACGATACAAGATATGTCCCACTACAGTCCTCTGCTCTACCAGCTGAGTCATCAAAGAGATGGGCTGGACAATGCAAAGTAATCTCCCCATCTCATCATCTTTAACCATATCTGCAAAGTTCCTTTTTCAGATAAGGTAACCTCATCCATGTTTCAGGGATTAGGATGGGAGTGTCTTTGTGGTATATAATATTCCACTCTAATTTTATGCACTAGGTACTATTATTATCTTTGAACTAGAGATGAGAAAACTGAGGCCTAAATAGGCTTGGTGATCTGCCTAAAGTTTTCCTGGGCCCCAAGCCCCACCAGGAGTGAGCTCTGAGCACCAGTGGGGGTGTTTTCACCCTTGTCTCCACCCCACACCCAGAAAATAAGAATAAAAAAAAATAAAGTTTCACTGGGCAATGAAGGAACGACTGATGAGGGTGAAAACAGAGGAAACTACTTAGGATATTCAACTCAAAAAGCTAAAAAGAAGATTACCCATTAAATAAATAATGAACTCTTCATTTGACCAGGACACTGAGCATGATGGTTCTAGATGTTTACTTAGATATTAAACAAATTCAGTACAGCAAGTGAGAGACAAAATATTCTCTTGATGCAAAAGGAAGAAGGTCACACTATCATGATAGTTTATGGATCAAATTTTTTCTCTCATGCTTTAGAATATAAAATTCTGTGGTTTCAAGATATTTGAGAATTTATAGAAATTCAAAGCTTTCCTTTGATTACTTGACTTTTATTATATGGTCCCTTTTTAAAATTACCTTTACAAAAAATATAGTGTCAGCTAAGACACTGTCATTAATTTTTGACTAATTTTAGAAAAAATATCATCCCTATATAATTTTTATCTAAGTACATTGCTATCATAAAAATATTTTTATTATATAGGTATCATAGTTTGCAATAGTATTAGTCATTATCTAAATGGAATTTTTTTACCCAAATTTTTAAACCTATTTTCATATGTCAGGTTTCTCCATCACAACACATTATATCTTTCACTTCTACTCACAAACACTCTTAAATCTATATTCATTCATAGTTGTTAAATTAAAACAGAGTTTTTATCAATTGTCATTAATCAGTAAATACAACATTGAGATAATGCCCATCAGACTCCTACCAAAAGTGTTGGAATGATTGAGATGGCCATTTTAATGATTATTTTATTCAGGCCTCTAATCACTGTTCCCTAAATATTTCATGAGAATGATACATAAAGCACATAATATAAAGCTCATATCTTTTACAATTTAATGGCATTACAAGGAACATTTCTGCATCTTTTCTGAAACTGCCTTTGTGCACATTATTCAAATAATTCAACATTCTTTATGTATAAGTCAGTAGGCAGAATCTCCTGTCCCTTGTGCCAGGCTGTCTACACTGGGGCCCCTTGGAATGGGGCAGGTTGAGTTTCCTTCCTGCCCCAAGCAGAGTCCCAGCAGCCAAAGACCTCCAGAACCCAGCCACAACCATGCTCAAGGCTACTCTCCACACGCTCGGAAGAGCCTCACCCATGAAGGAACCTACAGAGGAACCCAGGTATGCGGGACCCGTGGCTGAGATCTCCAAGCCTGCTCAGATTGGGACTGGGCCTACTATACCCAGGTCCCCAGTTTTTCAGTAGATTGGCAGTCACATCCACAAACTCCCTCCCCACCTCCGCAAACCATGTAGTCTCATCTACTGCCAAGATTCAGAGACTACAAAACAAAGCTCCCAGAAGTGAGTGACGCAATTTTTTCTGGAGCGCACGGCCGAGTTCAAGGCCTCAAGACCTCTTTATTTATTTATTTATTTATTTATTTTCCCTGCATGGCAGAGCCTGGCAAGCTACCCTTTGTGCATTTGATATGCCAAAAAAAGTAACAACAATGTGCTCTTTGTGTTTCTAGAGCAAACAGATGCCATCGGGCTACACTAGCACACGACAGGGACAAATGAAGATGTTACTGGCGCCTGCTCGAGCAAATCAATGAACAATGGAAATGACAGTGATATAGTGAAACAGTGATATATATGGTCATATCTGGTTGGGAACAGGGTCTACTTCTCACTTTGTCATCAGGGGTTGCTCCTCATGGTGCTCAGAGGAACATATCTTTCCAGGTCTCCTGTAGGCAAAGGGAGTGCTCAGCCAATCGAGCCATTGCTCCTAAACTTTAATCCAAATATTTATAGAAAAAAATTCCTCAAAGTTAGTTAAAGATCAACATGATTTATTATTTTTAATTTTCTGGCTGCCGGTAAACTTGGAGTCTAAACTTGTGCTTGGTTACAGGACAACTTTTCTTTCTGTGAAAATTCATGTTTATGCTTTAAATTATTTAGCAAACAGGGTCAAGATTATATATATATACATATATGTGTGTATATATATATGTATATCTATGGTAATATAGCAGGTGAGATGCTTGATCTGCTTGCAGTGACCTGGGATTTACCCTGGTACAACATGTGGTCCCCGTTCCCCTCCAGGAGTCATCCCCTGAGTGAAGAGAGCCAGGAGCAGTCCCTGAGCATGGGCAGGTGTAACGCAAACACACACACACACACACACATACACACACATGCAGCATGTCTAAATAGTTATAGCTTATGATGAATTTTTTTAGAATGCTGATATTTGAAATTAATAAATTTAAAAATAGGATAGAATTGAACAAAAAGTGTTATTGTTGATTAGCATTTGGTGAGAAAAAAGCCATACTGATGCTGGCTATGTAGGTGAGGGTATAAAAGCTATTTTCTGACCAGTCTATAGAAATGGTATATATATGTCTGTATATGGTATATATATACATATAAATGGTATATATATATAAATTTTATCACAACTTTTAATTGTTTTACATTATTGAGTTTCCAGGTTTTTTAATTCATCTACATAAATGTATAGTTGTCAACACCTTTACCATCAGAAAGAGCCTGCTCGTCACTTCTAAGACCTTCCCCCTTTATTCTGATAACCACAATAGTTTCTATAAAGTTCAGAAATTAGTTTTGTTGTTTTATGCCAGTTCATTCACTTTAGCAGTTCATATTCTACAAAATTTGAGTGAAACCATCTGATAATTGTTCTTTACTTCTTTATTAATTTATTTGACACAATTGCCTTAGATCCTTTGATTTTTGTTTCAAATGATTCCAATCCAACCCTTTTTAGTGACAGAGCCGTATTCCTTTATGTGTCATGTCCATCAATGGACATATACTTCAATCCATGTTTTGATTATTGTGAATAATGCTGCTTTATATAAGCTCGAGTGAAAATATATTTTTGAATTTGCTTTTTGTGTTCTTTGGATAAATGCACAAAATAGTGCTCAGTCATATGAGTTATCCACTTTACTCTTTTAGAGATTTTTTTCCATAATGTTTTATGCAACTGGTTTTGAGTCAACAGGAGAAATGGTCAAGGGGGAGCTCTTGTTAGCCTTGGTGGTACTCTAGGCAGAGCTAGGTTGATTTGGAGCCAGTTTCCTTATTAGAGAGGCAGTAATCATTTTCTTCTTGACTGCTTTAAATCACTTGCTAACTTTGGTTTCCTGAGGTTCTGTGCTTCTATGGCTTTGATAGTCCTGCTCCACAGAGCAGCATTTTCATGGAGGGTGGGTGGCCAAGATTATGGCTCAAAAATGAGACATTATTCCTGAATAACTGGGAGACACCTTGAGCAACTTAAAAACAGTACTGGGGAAAAGAGTTTTTTAAAAAAGTTTTTTATTAGTGAATCACTGTGAGGTACAGCTACAAACTTGAACGTTTGTGTTTGCATTTCAGTCATACAGTGACCGTTTACGCTCCACCAGTGTCCATTCTCCTCCACCAATGATCCCAGTATCCCTCCCACCATCCCCACCCCATCCCCCATCACCCCACCCTGCCTCTGCAGCAGGGAATTCACTTTTGTTGGGAGAAGAGTTTTGAATGAAATCTTTGTGTCCCAGGACATATTTATTTCCTATCTTGATTTATTTTCTCTCATGCACTCGGTCCATCTTCTCCCTCTTAATCTGTTAGTGAAATTTTATTTATTAATTAATTTATTTTAAAGTTTATATTTTTATTTTTCAATAATAGAGATCTAACACAGGACTCCTACATGTAAAATGTGTGCTATTACTTCACTACTAATCTACATCCCTGCCTGGCCCAGTGACCAGATTTTTAAAGTAGAAGGTAGATATTCATGCGGATACTTTTCCTCTTATTTTTCTCTTGGGAAAGAGACAGTCTGGAGGAAACACAAATCTTGTTGTTTTTATTTCCTTCTCTGCCCAGCAGTGAGAAGAACCTGTTTTATCAGGAAAGCCAGTGGATTTCTGCTGCTACATGTGATTTGGGGTGGCCCAAGGGCATACATGTCTAATTGTAGTGTTTAGACTCTGAGAGTTCCACTTACCTGCAGATTTGTAGAAACAAATGATAGATAATAATGTAAGAAAGATGATATTCTGTACTCTTGCTTTATTTCTGAGCTATTTCAGGACACAGGCAGGGACTGATAATCAGCAGGGTTGTGAGACATATTTTTTTCATGCAAAAAGTCAGGAAACTGAAGGTAATCCCCTACTTCAGGTGACCTGTAGCAATGTTTGGAGGTGTTCTAGGTTGTCCTGATTGAAGATGTTTGTGTTATCCGCATGGAGTAAGTAGAGAGCTGCCAAATGATAGCTCCCCACAACAAGGAATGATCAGACTTGGTATGTCAGTGGTGCGGTGGCAAAGTTGAGAAACCATTATTTTAATCTGGTAGAAGATATGAGAACCCAGCAGAAATTCTATCTATTAAAATATAAAAACTTTCTGGTGCTGGAACAACAGTACAGAAGGAAGAGCGCTCGCCTTGCACTCAGCTGACCCAGGTTCCATCCCTGGCAGCCCAGATGCTCCCTGGAGCCTAGCCATGAGTTAGCCCTAAGATCAGAGTAAGGAGTAAGCACTGAGAACGCTGGGTTTGTCCCACTCAGAAAAACAAAAAATAGAAATTTCTTTCAGGGAAAACTTAAATAGCAACAGTAATTATCTAGGTACATGGGATTAGACTTAACAGTAAATGTGCCAAATTTCTATGATAAAAACAGTGAGAGATTCTGACTTAAACTGAAGGACACTACATTTGCTTGAATAGGACATCTCAATATTATCAAAGTGCCTGTTTTTCCAAAATTGATTTATAGATTTTTAGGTATGCAGAACTGTCAAGTGGTCAAGCTTTATATTGAACAACTATTTGGCTCAATGGTAAGTTTTCTGTCTCATCCTTTTGTCTCAACAATGCAGAGATTCCTTTTCTCAGTGAAATGCTATGCTCCTGTGGTTTTCCAACTCCATTATTTCATAGAACTTGTGCACTGTGACTACTTTATCATTCCCTTGGACTTCTCTGGAAACAACACATATAAGACAAGACCTTTTTCTTTCTTTCCTTTTCTCTCCCTCCCTTCCTCCCTCCTTCCCTACCTCTATCCCATTCCGTACCTTTCCCTCCCTCCCTTCCTTCCTTCCTTCCTTCCTTCCTTCCTTCCTTCCTTCCTTCCTTCCTTCCTTCCTTCCTTCCTTCCTTCCTTCCTTCCTTCCTTCCTTCCTTCCTTCCTTCCTTCCTTCCTTCCTTCCTTCCTTCCTTCCTTCCTTCCTTCCTTCCTTCTCTTTCTCCTCTTCATCTCCTTTCTACTCCTCCTGCTCCTCTTGCTCCTGCTCCTCCTCCACCTCCTCCTCCTCCTCTCTTCTTCCCTTTCTCCTTCTCCACTTCTTCCTACTACTCCATCAACTTTGTGTTCTCTATCTCCCTTTTCTCCTCCTTTTGGGTTTTGAGGTCACACCCTGCTGTTCACAGGGCTTATCCCTGGCTGTGTTCAGTGACCACTCCTGGTGGTACGTGAGGGACCATATAAAATGCCAGAGATCAAATGTTAAGCACACAGGGAAGGTGCTTGACTGCTGTGCTATGTCTCTGGCCCCACATTTGAGATTTCTTTGAAGTAAGTTTTAATCATGCAACGATATAATATATGGTGATATATCTAGTAGAGTTTTGGCATTTCTTTTCTTCATCTCTTCATGCTCTTCCTGGATAATTCTACTTAGTCCCACAACTTCAGCTGTCACTTACATGCCTATGGTGTTAAAATGTTTTCACAGCATCTCAATAAGTCACAATGAAATTTCTCACTCTCTTGTATGTATCACTTGGAAATCTATCCTTTCCTTTCTATTTTAATTACCAGGATCTTCATATACTACATAAATTAGAAACATTGAGATTGCAGTTGTACTTCATTCTTTCTCACTACTCATATTAAAGTATTACCACATTCTTAGTATTCTTCCAGTTGGTCTCTTTTATTTTTGTGCCCATTGGTATTTCCTTAGTTTTGGTTGTCATCACCTTTCATTTGAGTTAATGATCATTGAACTATTCTCCTATTTTTACTTTCTTCTTATTAATTTTTTAACACTGAGAACCAAATTATCTTTGTAAAATATCTGCATCATTTAAAGGCTTTTAAGAATTTTCTATGTTCATGCATGCATTCACTCATTTTGTTGGCTCATTAATATATTTTTTTAGCAGTACCTATTGCCAGGAGTTGTATTATTCCCAAGGATATAAAGATAAGACACCATATTTTTCAAATTAGCATGACTCCATTAATAACATATTTAGAATAAAGGCAATAATGTTCTTCTCTCCCAAGACTTAAACTTAAAAAGCATTATATTTAGTTATCTTATTTTTCTTTTAAGACAAGTTTTACTCTTTGCTGTCCTGTGCAACTTTTTTCTTGGCAAAGATTTTCTATTCTTTCATCATTTTCATCATTCTATGGACTAGACAATTATCAAGAGAAAAATAATGAAGTTACTATGATAATAAAAATACATCTAAAATTTATCAAATATGTATTAAGTGCTAGACATGAATAGTTGTATTACTGAATGCCTAATTCTCACGTTAATTCTTTGTACTAGCTATTATTTTCTTCATAAAGGAGTATATCAAATCATATATATTCTAAAGCATAAGGCATACATCAAGGTGGATTAAGGAATTAGTAATTAGATATGAATTTATAAAATACATTGAAGATGTCATGATATTGGTTTAAGCTTTTTAACTCTATTGACAAGGAAAACAAAAGAACACCTAAATGGGATTACATCAAACAAACAACAGAAAGCTCTTGCATTGTAAAAGAAAACATTGTTAAAGATATCCTAGTGATGGGAAAAAACATTCACACACCATACATCTGACAAAGGCTAATATTCAATATATATGTATATATATATGTAACAGCAAAACTCAATGACACAACAATAAACAACCTCATCCAAAAAATGTTGAGCAGACAGTTTTCTTTTTTTTTTTCTTTTTAGGTCACACCCGGCGATGCACAGGGGTTATTCCTGGCTCTGCACTCAGGAATTACTCCTGGCTGTGCTCAGGTGACCGTATGGGATGCTGGGAATTGAACTTGGGTCGGCCATGTGCAAGGCAAACACCCTATCCACTGTGCTATCTATCCAGCCCCGAGCAGATAGTTTTCTAAAGAAGATATACAAATACCAACAGAGAAATGAAAGGAATAAAAAGTCATCTTCATGTATTACTAGCGAAGTAAAAATCAGAATGACAATGAAGTATCACATCATACTACTGATAGTGGCCTGTATGAAGAAGACCAGACACAAGTGCTTGAAGGATTATGGAGAGAAGAAAACCTCATTCACTCCTGGTGAGAATGTAGACTGTATTAGCTTCTATGGAAAATAGTGTGGCATTTTTAAAAAAAAATTAAAAAAGAACTATCTACGATCTAGCAATCCTGCTCATAGGTATCCACTGAGGCAACACAAAAATATTAAGTTGAAAAGACATATGCAACCCCATGTTCACTTAAGTACTAGTTATGATAGTAAATGGATCTGAAAATTATACAAGTGCCCAATAGAGGATGACTAGATAAAGAAGTTGTGGGGGTTATGTACGTATACACACACACACACACACACACACACACTCACTCACTCACACTCACACACACGGGATACTTCTTAGCTACAAGGAAAGGTGAAATCTTGCTTTTTCTGCCACAGCATGGTCAGAACAGGAGGATATTATGCTAAGCAGAGTGAGTCAAAAGGAGAAAGACAAGTATGAGATGATTTCACTCAGATGTGAGAAACAAAGCAAGAGAAGAGATGATGTCCAATGTAAAGCAGTTAGATTCTGATGATAGAAGTGAGATTATCAATGTAGGATAGAGGCAGTAAACAGCCCTAAGCACAATGGTGGTGGGACAATATTGGCACTTTGGTGGTAGGAAAGGTGTGGTACCATTGTGATCCCAAGACATGTTTATTCTCTGTGAAATAATGTTACCTCAATGTAAATAGATTTAAAAAACTAAAAATGTGACCTCAATGTAAATAGATTTAAAAGAATCTAAGTCACAAAAAGTCAATTTCCTTTTATTAAAAAAATCCAAACAGTATTTTTTTTGTATTACAAAAGAAGCTACAGATGCATAAACACAGTTCTTAAATGTTTATCATTTGGGGGCAGTGCTAGGTTTCAAAATCAGGACATATATGTTTATATTTGTGAAATCAGCTACATTAATTGCACATGACATTCTCCAACTTCATGCTCAGCAAACACATCAGACATGTCCATGTAAATAGTTCGAAATTTTTTTTTATTGAATCACTGTGAGATATAGTTACAAAGCTTTCATGTTTGCATTTCAGTCATACACTGATCGAACACCCATCCCTCCACCAGTGCACATTCTCTACCACCAATGTCCCCAGTATGCCTCCCCACCCCATTCTTCCTCTGTCTTCATGGCAGATAATTTCTCCCATACTCTGTCTCTACTTTTGGGCATTATGGTTTGCATAATATAGATACTGAGAGGCTATCATGTTTGGTCCTTTATCTACTTTCAGCACACATCTCCCCTTTCCAAACAATTCCTCCAGCAATCATTGGCTAGTGATCCCTTCTCTATTCTAGCTGCCTTCTCCCCCAGCTCCTGAGACAGGCTTCCAACTATGGAGCAACATTTCTGGTCCTTGTCTCTACATTTTTGGACTATACCTGGCAGTGTTCAAGACGTTACTCTCTTTACTCAGGCATCAGTTCTGGTGGGTTTTGGGAAACCGTATGCTGAAGATAGAACCTCAGTTCTATGGTTGTGCAAGGCAAGTGCCCCACCCACTGTACAGGCTCAGACCCCTGTAAATAGGGTTTTACATAGAAATATAATACTATTCATATCCTACTTACAGGTTTATTTGACAACTTTAGAGTTTTCACTTAAGATACTATTGCAAACCACAATGCCCATAAATAGAGAGAGTAAGAGAAAAACTCCCTGCCATAGAGGTAGGAGGTGAGGTGGCATGTGGGGGTGGGGAGGAGGGGGTACTGGGGACATTGGTGGTAGAAAATGTACACTGGTGGAGGGATAGGTGTTCTATCATTGTATAACTGAAAAACATGAAAGCTTTGTAAGTGTTGCTCATGGTGATTCAATTAAAAAATAAAAAGCCATTGTTGCATGAAAATATTGTACTTATTTGCTTTTTAGGGAGAATTTTAATCATTAATTTTGACATTTTTAATGTTGATAAGTAATATAATTTTATTTAAAAGTTTCATCTGCTTTTTATTTTTAAGTTTTTACTTTTTTCAAACGCTGTATTACACTGCTCATAATACGGTTGTTTCACTCATTCAATTTCAATACCAATTTCACCACAAGAGTGACCTCCACCATTGTCCCCATTTTCCCACCACTCCCAAAGTCTGTCCCCTTAGCAAATACAAAATAATTTATATTATATTGTTTGTTAAAGCTAAATGGTTAATGGAATTATAAAAAATAATTCAGCAAAATAAAATCTGAAAATTGTCTTGTTTCATCATGGGATCACTAGTTCTTGTCTGAGGGTTTACCAAGGTGTTTGTTGCTAGTTGAGCCTTCTTGGTCTCTTGTTATTTTTCCATCTCATTTGGTGTGCTCCTGCTGGGATGGTAGGTTTTTTTTTTTTTCTTTTTGGGTCACACCCAGCGATGCTCAGAGGTTACTCCTGGCTCTGCACTCAGGAATCACTCCTGGTGATGCTCAGGGGACCATATGGGATGCTGGGAATTGAACCCTGGTCTGCTGCATGCAAGGCAAACGCCCTACCCACTCTGCTATGGCTCCAGCCCTGGGATGGTAGTTTTGTGGCACTTGGAGGTATCACACAGCTGTGATTGCAGCAGCCTATTCCAGAAACTTAAGAATCTGTTAAACTGGGTCCATGAGTTTACATGGCAGCTACTAGGGATATGAACGTGGCTGCGCCGGCTTCAGGAAGTGTGGGGAATGGGGGTGGGGAGAGCTGCCCAGCCACACTCTGAGAAAACCACAGCGTTCTTAGCCTGAAGACCTGCATACCTGAAATTTTCATTGGTTTGGTTTCTGCAGAAATTAGTTGTCAAGCAGTGGACTTGGGCCGTTGGCATGGTGGCAGCTGTCGGGTATGGATAAGGCTTCTGGGGCTGTGGCAAGATGAGGACTGGGTTTATTCCTTTCCCAAGGGTGCCCCAGAATTTTCAGTCTGAAGACCAGTGTACCTGTGAATTTTAGTGGCTTGGTTTGCATCTCCTTGGAGACTTAGTCCTGAGCCAATAAAGCTAGGCTGATGGATGGGTTTACTTACATGGCGGCCTCAGAGATGTCAATTTTGAAACTCTTAACAGATTAAACTTGTTTTGATATAAATAATAGCATAGATGAGATAATAAGAAATGTTTCCTACTGTAGTAAAGGTGTCAGGTAAAATTTAAGCTTCAAGTTTTTGACAGCTTTAAGCTCTTCTTTTCATTTTGTTTTTGTGCCACACCTGGTGATGCTCAGGCTTAACTCCTGGCTCTGCACTCAAAAATTACTCCTGGCAGTGTATGGGAAGCCATATGGAATGCCGCAGATTGAATCTCGGTCAGCCATATGCAAAGCAAACATCTTACCTGCTGTACTATTGCTCCAGCCCCAGCCTTAGGCTCACCAGCAATAAATCAAAGAATGATACTTACATTCTAATTATAGAAATACTAGGATCTTTTTGCAAAACCTATAGACACGAACAGCTATAAAATAATTGCAGTTGACTCAGTGTTTCATTTTGGACCTCTCAATCATACTCAGGATTTCTGGGACCCAAACAATGATTCTTTGCCAATGGGCCTCAGTTCAGCACATGGGCCCATGGGTGTGAAGCTGCTTCTGCCCTGTGTGCTGAGGGGTACTGGGGACACCCAGGTGGTGTTGCGTTCCTTCAGGAACTGCACCCGGAGCACGATGCGGTGCCCAAATAAAGCCCAGCTGTACTATCTCCAGGCACTTATTTTTCACATACTTTTTTGTTTTACTTTATGTAGTTAAAGTTGCATTAAAGTTTATGGCTTTGATAACAACCCCCACCCCCCAATCAGTGCATAATATATATATGTTATGTACACGTATATATGTATGTATGTATATATATATAGTATCTGTATATATATTTATTTGAGGTTTTGGGGCTGCACCTGACTGTGCTCAGGGCTTATTCTTGGTTCTATGCTCATTGATTACTCCTCCTGGAGGTCTTAGGGTCCGTATGGAGTGCCAGGGATCAAACTTAGGTCAGCTGCACACAGACAAATGCCCTACTCACTGCACTATCCAGCCCCCAAACAGTACATTTTTAAAAAGTAACCAACAATATTATACAATGTGACAATCCATTTAAAAGCATTATATCTGCCACACAGGATATAGTGAACTTAATTTTTTTAATCAAAAGGTTTGTCTTTGTTTTTGCTTTTTAAAGAGGTCTCCTCCTGTGAAGGGAGATTGGAGGTACTCCTGGCAATGCTGGCCTGGCCGTCCAGTTCCGTAACTGAAAGCACTGAACCTGCACAATGGCTTTGAGGTGCCAGGGATAAAATTGAGGAATTCACACATGCTAGATGTGTGCCTTACCACTTCTCAAGGCCATTTTGGGGTTTAATTTTTAAAAGCTGTAAGAAAGAATAAAGAATCCCACATAGCCCTGAAGAAACCAAGATACTTTGAAATTAAGCTACTTTTTCATGCTCTCAGAACGAGCAGGACTAAATTCGTTTGTCACTGACCCTACCCTCTGATCTTCAGCTTTTTTAGGCCTTGTAGATTCTTCTGGATGCTTCACACTAACCAGCAGTCATCTTTGCCTTTGGCCATTATGCTTTATGAAAATTTTCTGCGAAAAAGTTATGGCACTTTTATTGTACAACTCAGAATTCTCTTATTGCTTGAGACTTTCAAAGAAAATAGAGAATGTTATGTAATCTCTGTGTCTTAAATGACTAGGGAAAATAACCGAGAATGAGTACATTCGTTATTACTTGAAACTATTTTATTTGAAGAAAAGTCTATAGATAATCAGGGAAACTAGCGTTGCACAAAAATCAGAATATAGGAAGTATATGGTTTCTTTGGAATTTACTAGGGGCAGTATTTAATTTAGTGAATATATAAAAGCTCTGTACTTTTGTGCAATGCAGGACCTTTACGTTAGAGCTTACAAAGTATGGTTTTTAAGAAAATATCCAATGGAAAAAGATTTCAAAGTCGTGTATGCATGTGAGATTGCTCTCTTTTGTATATACATATGATGTCAAATGTATGTAACAGATGAGCCTTTGATTCACGCAATGTCTTCTATGAATGTAGAGAAGATTCACAAAGTAGAAAGGACTGACACAAATGTAGGAAAGGAGAAGAAAACTGCTTTCAGGTGGAGAGAATTAATGCATAATTCAACAGTTAAAAAGAATAAATTTATGGTCTGCTGATCAGTTAACATTATTTGTGGCTTCCTGTGGTTAATAGATACAGCAAATTCCATTCTCCTTTATGAGCCACAAATACCAATATGTGAATTAAGCTGAGACACTCAGTAAATCTGTCTAAAAACCAACTAAGAAAAGTGGAAGTTTGGGAATATTAACCTATCAGTGTCAGTTTCAGGCTACATACAGAACAGCAAGCCTGCTTCCCAGAAATCTCTATTCCATTGGTATTCATTTTGCATTGGACATTATTTACTTATAAAATATGTGCTCATTACAGATGTCTGTGAGTGCAGTTGCATTAATTATTCATCCTAAGATTCTGAAACATGTTGGAGATTCTGAAAGGTAATTTCAACTACTAATGTTCCACATCGGAGCTCATCAGTAGAGTTTCAGGAAGTGGGTCCTGTGTTTGGAGGGTGGCAAACAATCAGCTCTTCTGTCATTCCCATTAAAGTTCTCCACCAACAATGAAAAGATAATTGGGAAATAAGAGTTCTTCTTTTCCTGAAAAAAAAAATCAATGCTTTAGAAATATATTAAAGGTGCATACATTATTCCACATTATGTTTCCTCTACTTTCCCTCTAGTGAATATGAACTAGGAATAGAAATATAGCATGATCATAGCAGTTAGAGTAGCTTGGCTATTTCCATTGTTAGAATGGAACCTTTCTAATCTCTATAACAGACAGTAATTATTTTTAATAACTTTCATATTTTAAAGTTTTTTATTTCTCACAGTGTTGTGTAAATAGTAAGCTTAAAAGGATATATCACTGTCACTGCCACTATCATCTCATCATAACGTCTCCATTGTGAGACTTGTTACTGTTTTTGGCATACCGAATACGCCACGGGTAGCTTGCCAGGCTCTGCATGTGGGTGGGATACTCTCGGTAGCTTGCTGGGCTCTCTGAGAGGGATGGAGGAATCAAATCCAGGTCAGCCACATGCAAGGCAAACACCCTACCTGCTGTGCTATTGCTCCAGCCCAAAGGAATTCAATAAGCACAACAATTCTTGGTGAAAAACCAGAACAATGACCTTGAGAAGCAATAAATGATACATATTAAAAATAATATATATTAAAAATTATTTTATTTCCTCCTCTTTCAGATTGATTTACTGGTTTACAACACTGTAGAATTTCAGGAGTCTGGCATCACAATTTTTATTTTTTAAATTTTTTATTAGTGAATCACCATGAGGTACAGTTACAGACTTTTGAGCTTGTGTTTCAGTCATACAATGCTCGATTACCCGTCCCTCCACCAGTGCCCATTCTCCACCACCAATGATCCCAGTATCCCTCCCACCCCCCCACCCCCCCACCCCACCTCTGTGGCAGGGCATTCCCTTTCGTTCTTTCTCTCCTTTTGGGTTAGGTATTGTGGTTTGCAATAGAGGTATTGAGTGGCATCACAATTCTTAATGTGTATTTGACTCACCTCACCAACCAATGTTATATCAGCACCAGAAAGGCTTCTCATGTCATCCCTCCAGACCTTGTCTTTGCTAATCACCACAGGTTTCATTAAGTCTAGAAGTTAGTTTTGCTATTTTGGGGGGGATTAAGTTTTCTTTAGTAATTCATTAGTCATCCTTAAGTGAGGCAATCTAGCAATTGTGGTTTTTTTTGGGGGGAGGGGCATCATGCCTGACATTGCTCAGAGCTTACTCCTGGCTCTGTGCTCAGGAATCATCACTTTTGGTGGGCTTGGGGGACTATTTGGTGACAGGGATCCAACCCAGGTCACCCAAGAGAAAGGCTGTACTATGGCTTTAACAACTGTGTTATTTAGTTTAATAACTGCAAGTATCTTCCACTTTCCCTCAAATGGATACAGTTTCATGTTTTTAGTGGCAGAATAGTATGATGTTTAGAATATTTAGTACAACTTCTTTTTCTACTTATCTGTTGGTGGGCATTGGGTTGAATTGTCATTTCTATTTTGGGGAGAAAATTTCAAGTTTTAGTACTCTAAAACACCAAAAATATTATTTATTGATTTTGTAAATTCATTCTTTATGTAAAATATAAATATATTTCATTGTTAAAAACTCCCACTCCTGGCAAACTCAGGGGACCATATGGGATTCTGGGGATTGAAACATAGTAGGCAGCATGAGACGCGAACACCCTACCCTCTCTACTATCTGGTCCCAAATAATGTTACAATAAAGATTTTAATTACTTAGAAATATCTGAACAAATAGTTTCTTACATAGGGATGATATTTATAATAATTATTATAAATCACTATAGCCATTTACTCCTTTTTTTTCTTCAGGGTTTAATGATCTATTGTAACTTTTTTGAGGTTCATCATTTCTAGTAAAAGTTATAATCTTTCATTTAAGTATCAAATTTAAAGTGATTTTTTTGGGTCCCATCCAGTAATGCTCAGGGCTTACGAACCACTCCTGAAGATACTCAGTGCACCTATGGGATGCTGGAGATCAAGCCAGAATCAGTTGCATGCAAAACAAATACCCTACCTTCTGTACTATTGCTCTCGCCCCAAATTCAAAGTGCATGGAATAATTACAATAATTTCTTCTTTGTAATGAAAATGTTTGTATTTATGATTATTTATCCATGAAAACTCAGTCTAAATGTAGGTGTAAGTTTGTAAATGTATAGTCTTTAATCGTTCAATTATAAGTTAGATATTTCTTACACGTGTAAGACATTTCTAAAACTCTTTGGGAGACTTGGTGAATTAAAAAGTGATTTTAAAGTTTTGATATATCAAGAAAGTCAGCATTTAAAAATATATGTAAAGATGAGACATGTAAGGAGGAGAGGGGGAGGAGGGAATAGGTTTTTATAAGTTAATAATATTCTTTTTTTCCCCCTAGAAGACAGAATATTTTATTTTGTGGTAAACTCTTAAAATATTAGTAGCAATTGATGCACAATGGTAAAATAATTCAAACAGCAGAGAATGGTAGTACATGTCAGTGTAATCCTCTGACCTTCCCTGATTCTATGTCCATAAATCCCCTCGTGATCTAGAAAAAAGCATTACTTGAATATGTGAGTATGCACAGCAATTCCACATGTAGGCATATAACATATAAGAGATTTTACCATGATATATCAGAAAAAATGTAAAAATATAGTCAGATCACTGTGTTTGTAATAGCAAAACTGCAGTGGTGGTAATAACAACAGTCTTTATCATAACAAGTAAACAGATATAATTAAACTCTGAGTCAGTTATAGATACAGAGTGTATAGAACTGTATCAATTATAGATACATAAAATTGGAGCACTTTCATACAAAAAATAACTATAATAGAAAACTAAAAATAAAACCCCATAAATCCTGAAAGCATCAACATAGATAAAGTATAAGAATATGAGGATAAGGGCTAGGGTGCTTGCCTTCAATGGGGCTGACCCAGGATTAATCTCAAGAACCACTTATATTCCCCTGAGTCCCACCAGGAATGTTCCCTGAGCACAGAGCAAGGAATAAGCCCTGAGCACCACTGGGTATGACCCAACTCCCCACTTCTCCAAAAATGAACATGATGATCAGAGTATATTCATGTATATTCATATTCTATGTTGTATATGATGTGAAAATGAAGCAGAAAGCTAAAAGTTATAGTTTAAAGGTATATGTGTGTATATATATGACAGAAATAGAGAAAAAAGATATTGATATATAAGCAGGTTAGTGGTACTTTTGTGAAGGTAAAATAATTATATGATCAAAGAACATCATACACTCACTTCTAAGAAATAACAATAGTTTAATTCTCAGTAGTTTGCAATATTCCTAAGGTGTATAGATTTCTTGTTCAGCACCATTAATCAGATTGTACATACTTTTTAATTTTTTTCGGGGGGGAGTGTTGGGTATTTGGGTATCATATCCAGTTTTTCTGCTCAGGAATGGTCCCTGGAAGAGCTTGGGGAACCATATGCAGTGCAAGGGATCAAACCAGAGTTGATTGTATGCAAAACCTCTTCAAAGATCTCTTTGACCTCATTTACATACACTTTTTGTCAGTATCACTGTATCACTGTCATCTCCTTGTTCATTCATCTGCTCGAGTGGGCGCCAGTAATGTCCCCATTGTCCCTGTCGAGTTCAGGGTTGGGGGAAAGAGATCCATTATTGTTACTGTTTTTGGCATATCAAAATCTCCATGGGTAGCTTTCCAGGATCTGCCGTGCAAGATTCTGCATTGCTCTCTTTTGGGAGCTTTGTTTTATAGTCTCTAGATCTTGGCTGTTGATGAGATTATATAAAGGAAGTATATTGGATAAGGCAGTCTAGTTTTACTATAATACTTATATCATAATGAGGAGTACAAATTATTTCTTTATATTATATTGTCCATAAAATCAGGTCTGTTTAGTTGTCTACTTAAGCTCCAAACTCTGTCCATACTGTAGCAAGAAGAAAAATAGTTGGATGAGCAAAAAAATTCTCACAGAGGAGCTAATTTTGTTAAGGAAATCTTCATAAATTTTTCTAATAATATGTCTATATTCCATTTAAACACCGATGTACATAAAGATGTAAAATTTTAGTTATATTGTCACTCTCAATAAAATAAAGTTTCAGTTCAGAAAGGAGAGTGAATAGAGAACCAGACTGCATATAAAGTTATTCTTCAATCTTTTGAACGTCTAAAAAAGGTTCACTTACCTTCTCAGTTGTTTGACTTTTTTTCATAATAGTTTTATTTATTAATTTATTTATTTAATTTTTACTTTTTTGCTTTTTGGGTCACACCCGGCGATGCTCAGGGGTTATTCCTGACTCTGCACTCAGGAATTACCCCTCGAGGTGCTTGGGGGACCATATGAGATGCCGGGCTCGAACCCAGGTCGGCTGCATGCAAGGCAAACACCCTACCTGCTGTACTATTGCTCCGGCTCTTATAATAGTTATAAATTCAAAAGAATTTTTTTCTTTAAACTGAATATTAAGACGTTTCAGTCTAACATTCTGAACCAAAATAGTATTACATGCAACTTAAATATTGGTTTTGACCTTATTTATTTATTTTTTTGCATTGACTCTGAAAGGCTATAAACATTTTTTTTCCCTTAAATTTCTGAAATCATCTATGACATATGCCTGGGTAAGGCTTTTGCATTTAATTTATATTTAAAAATTTATATATAAACTGTCAGTGTCTATCAACTGAAAGATGAATGTTCTTTCTTCAGCTTCATCTTGATGATATCTTCATCCTCAAACTGACAATTTTTCATTTTAATTTGCATATTGTGTATTATTAGTGAACTAATGTTATTATTAAGATAGCATAGTTTGCCACATTTATGATTTTGACATACTATGTTAATGTTTTTATGTACAATGTTACTTTACTACAACCACCACCAAGGTTCTGAAAATCCTCAATTATAGTCCTTAAGTTCTGTCTCTTCAGTTCTACCCCTAACTGGTATGCTCCTTGGTGGTTTATGTTATTAGAACTCAGAATTCTTTTTCCCCCACATCAGACACTGGTCAATACCCTTGTTTTATTTATTTATATATCACATGTGAATAAGATAATCTGAAATTTGTCTCCCTTTGATTTTGCTTAAAATGATGTTCTCCAATTTTATCCCAGTTGTAGCAAAAAGGCAAGACTTTATATTTTCTTTCAGTTATGAAGTATATTATTGTTTATGCATGCTGCAATTTATTTTATTTATTTACTTATTTATTTTTGTGTTTTTGGGCCATAACTGGCAATGCCCAGGGATTACTCCTGGCTCTGCACTCAGGGATCACTTCTGGGGCACTCAGGGGACCATATGGAATGCACGGGTTAGAATCTGTGTTGGCTGTGTGCAACGAAAGTGCTCTACCTGCTGTGCTATAGCTCTGGCCCATTTTAAAAAAAATGTTTTAGTGTAATTTAATTTAACTTTTTTGTTTTTGAGCCATGCCCGTTGGTCTTGTAGCTTATTCATTTCTGGCTCTGCATTTGGGATCACTCCTGGTCATTGCTCAGTGGACCATATTCATTGATGAGACTGAGCTTGGGTTGGCTGCATGTAAGGCAGTTGTCTTACCCTCTGTACTATCTTGCTGACCCTCTTTTTATTTTTAAATTATTTTATGACAGTTTTTATCTTATTGTTTCATGTTTTCAATACTACTTCACCACCCCACTACCAGTCTTATTTTGCTTCCACCACTGTTTCAAGGTTTCTTTGCACCACCTTTACATCTCATTCACCACTCTATTGGTTATTTTTTCATTGGTAATAGTCTAATCCCTGCTTTTGTCCCTGTGTTACTAATATAAGTGAGATCTTCTAGTATTTGCCTTTTTCTGTCAGACTCACTTCATTAGGCTGATACCCTATAAGTCAATCCATGAGGCATAATCTGCATGACTTCACAGTTACTCATGGATAAGCAGTCTTCCACTCTGTACATATACCTGAACTTCATTATCTACTCATCTGTTGTTGGGCCCTTGGGTCATTTCCAGATCTAGGCTATTGTGACGAGTACTGCAATGTACATGGGTGTGCGAATATTCTTACAGATTTCTGTTTTAGTGCTCTTGGAGTAGATGATCTAGAAGGGAAGCACTGGATCATGTGGAAGTACTGTTTCTTTCTTCGAAGGAGGTTCCTCATCATTTTCTATAAGTGCTGAGACCGATAACAGCACCACCAACTGTGAATGTGGGGTCGTATTTTCATCATCTTCCTGACAACATTTCTATTCTTTTTGTTGTAGACTATTATTACTATATTATGTAAGATGTTATCTCATTGCCATTTTGATTTGGATTTCCATGATATCAATCATGTTGAACATTTTTATGTGCTTTTGGCCATCTTTATATTTTCTTTGAAGAATTATCTGTTCAACTCTTCTTCTTGTTTTTTGATGGGTTATATGTTTTTTTAATTGAGTTTTTTATGCTTTATAGATCTTAACCCTCTAGTTTATGCTGTGAAAATATTTTCCAGGTATGCAAGGATGGTTCAATGTGAGGAACTCTGTTAATTTGGTACAACATTTAGCAGAAAAAAGATAAACAATCATACAATGATTTCTATAGATGAAGAGGAAGTGTTTTATAAGACTTAAATTGTGTTATTATAAAAACCCACAACAAAATGAGGTTTGAAGAAATTTGCCTCTGTGTAATAAAGACCATATGCAACAAACCCACAATAAACACTGTAGTGAATGGGGAAGAATGGAAATATTTCCCCTAAAACAAAGCATAAGACAAATAGGTCGACTCTCATTGCTATTATTTAATATAATATTGGAAGTCTTAGCCTCAACAATAAGACAGGAGATAGGAGTTAAAGAGATTTATATTAAATTCCAAATCAAACTCTGGAAACAACAAATCTATAAAATAAAATAGCAGGGTACAAAATTAATTGACAGAAAATATTTTCATTTTTACATGTAAGAAATAACACAGAAGAGAAAGCAATACCAACATTCTATTCACAATTGTGCCAAATCCCCTCAAATTGGTAGGAATCAACTTAGAACAGTGAAGACCTACTTAGCAAAAACCATGAATCACCACTGAAATAAATAAAAGAAGTCACAGGGAAATTTAAAAATACTTTTGTTTGTGATTTTAGAGAAATCAATATCATTTAAAGGACTATTATACCTGAAGCAATTTCAGATTCAATTTTATCCCTGTCAAAATATCTATGATGTTCTTCAAGGACATAGAACAAGTACTTTTAACATTGGCATGGAACCATAAAAATACTGGAATCACTAAAGAAACGCTGAGGAAAAAAGTTGTATCACATCACATTCCCTGACTTTTAATGGGAATGCAACTATATGAAATGTACTAAACTACTCATATTAGTAGCATAGGGACAATATCAGGAATTAGACTATCACCAAAGGGAAAAGTAACCAACAGAATGGTAATGAGACTGCAAAGGTAGTGCAAAGAAACCTGGGAACAGTGGTGTAAGCAAAATAAGACTGATAGTGGAGTGGTGAAGTAGCATTGAAAACATAAAACAATAAGATAGAAACTGTCATAAAATAATTTAAAAATAAAAAGAGGGTCAACAACACAGTACAGAGATTAAGGCAATTGCCTTACATGCAGCCAACCCTAGCCCAGACTCATCACTGAATATGGTCCACTAAGCAATGACCAGGAGTGATCCTCAAGTGGTAGTCAAGTATATGAAACTAGGATAAACACACTCTCAGACCACTGAAATAGAATTAAGAGTCCAGAGTTAAACCTCTGGATGTATAGAGTTGATTACTATGACAAGGGAGTTAAGTGAATGAAGTGGAGCAAGAAAAGTCTAGTCAAAAAATAGTACTGGGAAAACTGGTTTGCCTCAGAAAACAAACCACAAAAGAAAAACTAGCTCTTATCTCACAATATGTACAAGTTTAATTAAAAATTAATTTAAGACCTTTATATCAGGCCTATATCTATTAAAAACATAGAGTGGAAAAGGCAAAACACTCCATGATACTGACCTCAGGGGAGTGTCCATTAAGTTGACCCCATTGGCAAGGAAGACAAAATGATAGTTAGGGCCAGAGAGATATTACAGTAGATAGGGCATGTGCCTCGCATGCATCTGATCTGGGTTCAATCCTCAGCACCCCATATGGTCCCCTGCGTCTGTCAGGAGTGATTCTGAGCATAGAGCCAAGAGTAAACCTTGAGCACTGCTGGGTGTGGACCAAAAACCAAACCAACAACTGATATCATTGTATCACTGTATCACTGTCATCCTGTTGCTCATCAATTTGCTCCTGCGGGCACCAGTAACATCTCCATTGTGAGACTCGTTGTTACTGTTTTTGGCACATCGAATACGCCATGGGTAGCTTGCCAGGCTCTGTTGTATGGGCGAGATACTCTAGGTAGCTTGCTGGGCTCTCTGAGAGGGATGGAGGAATTGAACCCGGGTCAGCCACATGCAAGGTAAATGCTCTACCTACTGTGCTATTGTTCCAGTAAACAAATAATATAGTTAAGATAGTTTGCACGACCAAAGAGATGATGTTCTGAATAAAAGGACACTCTACTGAATAGGATAAAATATTTATGCATTTTTTTCTCATCCATTTATTTGGCACTTGTTGGGGTATAGCTCTAAACATTTTAGGATAACATTGATTTGTCCTTCCTCCCTTGCCTCAGGGAGCTTAGGTTTAGACACTCCTGGAGACATTCCTTTCCTCTGTTTTTCTGTAAACTCTTCTCTGCACCCTCCTTCTCAACCAGTTAATCACCTTTTCCCCTAAACAGATTCTGTTATCTTGTAAGATCAGATCCTTCTAAGGACTCTGAATTTGTATTTTAAGTTAGTGTCTTTTGCATAGTTTACCTTAAAGCAATGTCCTTTCTAACATAGGAAGCCAGTTAATATTATGCTCTTGTAACTTGGGAGTTGATTGACTCCAAATAATATTTACTCCTGGACATCTGCTTTCTCAATTCAGTTGCCCTTAGTTCTTAGCACCCCAAAAGCAGGGTCCCGACAAGGGATGGAATGGACCCAGGGCAAGCTGGCATCGAAATGGGCCAGGCCAAAGTGTCACAATACTAAACTATAAGTTGAGAGCATGGTCATAGACAAATGTTGTCATGATCCAAAAGTAACTACGAGACTAGGACCCTGCTGGGGTTAGGAAGATTAACCTGGCCTGAGGACTGTGGTCTGGAATATATAGTGAATGTCCTCAGGAAGAACCAAACTTTAAGTTTATATCTCTTACTGTGTTCATACAGAATGACATTGCTAGAAATAATAGACGTAGATTTACTACAACTAGTTAAGTGGATTACTAGCTGAGGGAAGAAGAAAGTGACACACCCTTGTTTGGATCCCACCCTTGAGCAGATCTTCTAGTAATCTTCTTAGATGAGATTTTGTCTTTGAGGAGTGGTCTTACTTTTTTGTTGATTTGTTAATGTTCAGACCTACCTTTGTATTACCACTCTATGTGATTGCTATATAAACTAAGACTGTAGGAGAAGTGGGGGAGAAGACACAGAAGTATGGGAGAACACACAGAAGCAGGGGAGACACCAAAGCAGAGCACAAGGTGAAAGAAGTGAGAGTGAGCAGGGCTTGGGAGCGAGAGAAGCTGAAGTGCCCACGAGAGAGAAGCAGAATGGGAACAGAGATTGGAATAAACTGCAATTGACACCGACTGGCCTGGCACTCATTCCTTCCTTCACCTGTCCACCTCCATCAGCCTCCCTGGGGTGGGGGAAGCAGCGTGAGACTACTGAACTCGGGCGGCGGGAGAGATAGAGCCCTGCTGCCCCCCTGTCTCCTTCTGTGAAGGTACTTGAGTTGTTTTCATATCTTGGCTATTATAAATAGTGTATGATGAGCAAAGGTGTGTAGATATAATTTAGAATAAGTATTTTCATATTACTGAGGCAGTATCAATGTTGACAAAGGGAGTGGATTTGCTTGATCATATCTTAGTTTCATTTATTTTTTTCTTAAGTAACTTTGCAGCTTCAAGAGGACTAAGCAGCTTACAGCTTCACTAACAGTGAGTGAATGTTCTCTTTTCACTGATCCCTGCCAGCACCGACTGTTTCCCAAATTTTAAAATTAATTTTGTAAATTTATGTGATTTACTTAACAGTACTGCTAAAGAAAGGGTTTATACATTAACAGTGTTCCATCACCACACCGCCTCCAACAGAGTACCAGAGTACCTGCTTTTTTCTACCATTGGCTAAGTCTCTTCCCAGTTATCCCCCCCATCCTTTGATAAGCTTAGTTTGTAGACCAGTTCTCCAGTTCTATTGCTTTTTTTGCTATTTGCTATCCTGGTCCTCTCTTTATTTCCTTCTCTCTCTCTCTCTCTCTCTCTCTCTCTCTCTCTCTCTCTCTCTCTCTCTCTGTTTAAATTTTTGGGTCATGCTGGTGATACTTGAGAATTACCCCTGGTTCTGCACTCAGGAATCACCCCTCATGATGCTCAAGGGACCACATGGAATGCAGGGGATTGAACTCGTATCTGGTGCTATGCACAAGGCAGGATCCTTTCTGTTGTATTATCTCTCTGGCCCTCAGGGCCTCTCTCTAACTAACTCCACTCAACATAACACCTTCAGTTCTAGTGTTGTGGCAACAAACTGTATGATTTCATCTTTTTTTTTAAATAATTGAGTAGTCTTTCATACCACAGCTTCTGTATCTCATCAGTTCTTGGAAACTTAGATTGTTTCCATATTTGGGCTATTGTGAATAGAATTGCAATGAACATAGGAAAGCAAATATCTTTTTTTTTATTAGTTTATTTTTAATTAGAGAGTCATCGTGAGGGTACAGTTACAGATCCATACATCTTTGTGCTCATGTTTCCCCCATACAAAGTTCGATAACCCATCCCTTCACCAGTGCCCATTCTCCACCACCAGTAAACCCAACATCCCTCCCCCCCTCCCCAGTCCCGTCTCCCCCCACCCCACCCTGCCACTATGGCAGGGAATTCCCTTTTGTTCTCTCTCTCTGATTAGGTGTTGTGGTTTGCAATAAAGGTGTTGAGTGGCCATTGTGTTCAGTCTCTAGTCTGTATTCGGCCCGCATCACCCTTCCCCCACATGACCTCCAACCACATTTTACTTGGTGGTCCCTTCCCTGAGTTACCCAGAATGAGAGACCAGCCTCCAAGCCATGGAAACAATCTCCTGGTACTTATTTCTACTATTCTTGGGCGTTAGTCTTATAGTCTATTATTCTATATTCCACAGATGAGTGCAATCTTTCTATGTCTGTCTCTCTCTTTCTGACTCATTTCACTTAGCATGATACTTTCCATGTTGATCCACTTATATGCAAACGTCGTGACCTCATTTTTTCTAACAGCTGCATAGTAAGGAAAGCAAATATCTTTCCTAAATTGGTTTTTGGCTTTTGGTATAGAAACCAAGAAGCTGGGTCATATGGAACCTCAATTCTTACTTTATTTAGATATTCATACTGTTTTCCAAAGAGGTTGAACAAATTAACTTTTCCAACATTTGTGACCTGAATCTAAATTTTTGAACCGTGTCATCAAGTTGTGTTCCAACTAGTGTTTATGGTTGACAATCTAAGTCAAAAGTATTGGCTTTTGGGGCCAAAGCCACATACATAAGTTCGGGTTCTTGCCTTGCATGCAGCCAACCCTGGTTCAATCCCTGACACCCTATATGGTCCCCTGAGTCTCGCCAGGGGTTATCAATGAGCACAGAGACAGGCGTTTGCTTTGACCAGTCATTATGGTTCTCCTCCCATGCCCTCCTACCCACCAAATTAAGCATTAGCTTTTGTTTGGGGGCCAGACCTAGCAGTGCTCAGGAATTACTCCTGGCAGTGCTTGAGGGACCATATGTGATGTTAGGGATTGAACTGAGGTTCATCACATGCAAGGCAAGTGCCCAATCCACTTACTACCTCTTCAGCCCCCAGCACCAGCTTTTAGAAGATGTTATTTCTGTGAGCTGGACTGATAATAATACAGCTGGTTAGGCCTTGTAGTTAGCTGACCCAGGTTCAATCCCTAGCATCCCGCATGGTTCCCTGAGACCCACCCTGTGTGAAGAGTCAGATGTAAGCCCTGAGCATTGCCAGATATGACCCGAAAGCCAAAAGCCAAAAAACAAACAAATAAAATGGTATTTCTATTCTCTTTCATTTAAAAACTACATAATTCACAAATTTAGTTTCTTAGAGAATTACTGAAACTTTGGGAATTATAAACTTAAGAAAAGATGCATCTAATAGGATTAGTATAACTTTTTATTGTGAAAATATGTTTAATAATCTATTCCTATAAGTTGCCTTATTGTTCAAGGCATTTGACAAGCTTTGTATATATTTTCCATTCTATGGTAGGAAATTAACCCATGTCCAATGACAATTGATTGAATAATGAAGAATGTAGTTTGAATAGATTGAATAATGAAATAATGAAATAATGTAGTTAGATGCACATTAAATTTAAGATATAAATCATCTAAGTCTGCAGCTAAGTTATGTTCAGATATTGCTGGTGCTTATAAAAATTTTGCAGAAGGTCTAAGTTTACTATTTATTTACTTTTTTGTGTGTGGCAAACCTGATGGTGCTTGGGTCTTATTCTTGGCTCTGTGCTCAGGGATCACTTCTTGTGGTGCTTAAAGGACATATATGGTGCTAAATTTTCCTTGTTAGCAACAACCTTAATCCCTGTACTATCTTTAAGAGTTTAATCTATCTCTTATCTTAATTTGGTTTGGGTTAGTCCAGTTGGTCATATCAAATTTTAAAAAACATTTAAAATTTAGGGAAGAAATTATGTTTTAATTATAGCATTTTTCAGTCATAAAATACCCAGTCATCTTTTTAACCACTAGAATATGTTCTATAAGGAAATGAAACCTAAGCTGAGCTACTGTTACTTCTGTTGCTATGAGAAAAATGTTCTTAAAAGACATACTTAATAATTTACAGACTACTTTCTAAAAAGCTCACCTCATAGCCATCATTGACTTCCATAACTTAATATAGAGAAAATCTGTTTCTTCATAGATTATGGTTGCAAGATTTACTAGTGACTAAAGAATGTAATTCCCATAAATAAGTCAGTTCTGGATTAGATTTTCCAAGGCCAAAGGGCTCACGTGACATTTTTCATTTGGGTACAAACTGGCCATTTGGGTTTATAGGATCATTGAGCCTACATTTCCAGTAGTTAACATTGACCCGCTTAAAGTCTATAAAATATAGGAGATGCCTCAGAACCCTTTAAAGTTTTAAAATAAATAATTTCAGATACCTTATAATTTTTTTCCTGCAGGCTATTTGAAACTAAGTGAAGGCCAAGTTAGCCTTCCCTTTAAAGCAAAAAGTTGAATAAAGAGTGAATCAAGATATTGCTAAAGCATAGATAATCTTTATAGTATATTTCTAAAATTTTCACAGAATAATTTTTAGTATAGTGTTAGCATTGTTTTGCTGAACTAGTGTTTTTCAGTGAATTCTTGTTATTCTTAGTACAAAGTGGTGAGTAATAAAATAAGGCTGCTTGGATATGTTGTATTTTATTTAAAGTTTGGCTTGAGATTAACCTGCTTGAGATTAGTGGAAACATCTTCAGATGTTAGTATAGTGTCCCTCCCACCACCAAATTACTTTTTAGTTCCTCCCCTCTCTCTTATTCTATTCATAATTATCAGATGAGTAAGAAAGGCTATTATTTCATATTCATATACAATATTTTCATATTGTATATGGAATACAAAAGCAAAATACACTTTGCATTCTTCCCATAATTTTCATACCAGTAAGATACATTTCAACAGTTGGTTATAATTTTTATTTGTTTGAGAATATGTTCAGTGTTGCTTTAAATTATGTTTGAAAGTGTTGGGACATAAAAAATAAACACAATAGCATCTGAGATTTTTAATAGGTTTCATGGTGGATACAGTCATTCGTACATGTGTTCTATGTGATTGTAGGGTGAAATAAGGCATTTACATTCCCTATATTTATTCACAGATGATAGAGAAATGATAGTGTTGGATTTTATTTTCTTTGTTGTTTTTCAAACCTTGTCACTCTTTGTTAATCATATGTATAAATGTTATAGGAATAATACAATAGGTCTCTGTCCCTTTCCAGTGATTTTTTTTCTGTAATGGTGATCTAAAGAAAAATCTACATTCATTCTGATAGCTTGTATCATATAGTCATGGTCCTCAATCCTATTTTCAACCAATACTTTTTCTTGAGCCATAAATTTTGAAGCTTAACCCTCTGTATGACTGCTTAATGTCTAAATTAGAGTTGAAAACAATCTTTCTTTAGGCTCCAGCTAAGTGTAAAGGAGTCTGGGAATGTAGTCTGTTAGCGTGCCTGAGCAGAGAGAGCATGAACTTGATGCAACTATTAGTTGCTCTCACAGCACTTTGCCTTTTCTGACTTTTACTAGTTTCACATTTTCCCCTTACTTTTCAAAGTTAAACATGTTGGACATATGAACAATTGTTTTAACTCTTTCCATAGTTACTCTAAATTGGTCAACAAATTCCACCAATTTTATCTAGTTTCATTCTAATAATATATTATTTCTTAAGGGGCAATTGATTATTATATAATATCCCATTCAACTAAGTCCTCTTTTCACATTCAAAAAATATTTATATCACACAGAAATTCAATATGAAGAGATCATCTTGCTTCTTGTAAGAAAAATTCTCATGATTCACTAAGTGTCAAATGCAAACAAATTACTTTGAGCAGTGAATGGATAGATTTTGGTAATTCAGTGGTAGGTGTGTGTAAGAACAAAAAAAATGTAGAGATGTGAAATTTTACCGCCAAATCAGATGTAGTCTGAAAAACCAACATTACCCTGTTGAAAAAACAAGCAATTTGCTATATATTATTCTTTTTGCAATATCACTTTCATTAGTATCTGTAACTACTCATTTATTACCTCATTCTTGTGCCCTAGTAACACTGAACTGTTTATTTTCCAAATATTTTATGCAATTCAACATTTTATAAATGTTTCTTTGGATATTAAAGTTCTTCTCTTACCTTTCCAAGTGGACAACTGTATCCTCTTTTTGTTGTGGGGGGAACATAGGGAAAGCGACATCCCTAAAGGTGTTCAGAGGCTGTCTTGATGGCGTTTAAGGGACCTTGTGTCACATGCTAGGGTTGAAACTGAGGCCAGTTGCTTGCAATACAAGCACCATAACCCTTATATTATCTCTTCAACCTCTATTTATTCATAATATTAAATAAAATATTGGCAAGGATTCTGCTATGTGCTTTTATAACCATGGGCACAATTTTTCATGTATTTTTGACTAGCACTGATCACATTATTTGGAAATTAATTTGATTATATATATGGGTTGGAGGGATAGCACAGCAGTTGGGCATTTACCTTGCACCCAGTCAACCCAGGTTCTATTCATCTTCGCTCCTCTCGGAGAGCCTGGCAAGCTACGGACAGTATCTTGCCCGCATGGCAGAGCCTGGCAAGCTACCTGTGGCATATTCGATATGCCAAAATAGTAATAATAAGTCTCACAATGGAGCAAATCGATGAGCAATGGGATGACAGTAACAGTGACATCAACATTTAGCATAGTCTGAAATACTACACATACTAAGCACTTATTTATAAAATGAATTCTCTTAGATTTGTATTACCATGAATGCATCATGACTGGTTATGGTATAGTTATCACAAGCTTTAAGCCAGCTAAAGGATTAAATTGAATTGTTTTTTGTAGTAAAATTTTTCTTATTTCTTTAATTTTTGATACATGAATTACATTTTGTGATTGAGTGTAAAACTATGATCCACACCAAATCACCTCTTCTAACGGGGTTTATGAGAAGATCCATCAAGCATCAATTAGAAATCTTCGAGTTACCCTGAGTATAATACATTTCTTATAAGTTAGTCATATTATTGACCTTCATTCATACCTTCGTATGTAGAAGAAATAGTAATGTATTAAAAAAATTTAAAAAATTGAAACTACCTCATGACTATTTATTTTTTGTTGTTGTTGTTGCTTTTGGGGTCACACCCAGCGATACACAGGGGTTACACCTGGCTCTGCTCTCAAAAATTACTCCTGGCAGTGCTCAGGGGACCATATGGGATGCTGACTGGGAACTGAACCTGGGTCGGCCGAATGCAAGGCAAATGGCCTACCCGCTGTGCTATGTTCCAGCCCCATGACTATTCATTTTTAAGAGCTATTGTTTTAAGGCTACCTTATCTTATAAATCTTATAATGTTATTTTAGCCTTCTTTTTCTTCATATGAGAACAAAAGGCACATGGAGGTTCAAATCAGAACAACAATGAGTTACAATGTTACACAGGTGAGGATGGATAAATCAGAAAGACTGGTAAAACCAGTGTTGGTGTGAATGTGAATATGGTGAAAATCAGAAAGACTGGCAAAACTAGTCTTGGTGAGAGAGGGAGGAGAAAGAGAGAGAGAGGATATATAGGTTTCTGTAACTTGGATGGAACTGGAGGGTATCATAACAGTAACATGAGCCAAAGTACTAAAAGTAATATACACACACACACACACACACAGTTACTGGTTTTGGCATGTGAATATGCCATGGAGATATATGCCAAAACCAGTAACAATGATGGGTCTCATTCCCCTGACCCTGAAGAGCTTCCTATGCGGCACCGTTGGTAAGGACGAGTAAAGAGAAGCTTCTAAAATCTGAGGGCTAGGACAGAATGGAGAGGATACTGAGACCGCTCGAGAAAATCGATGATCAATGAGATGATGATGATGATGATGATGATGATATATATATATATATATATACATATATATATATATAGAGAGAGAGAGAATATGTAGGTTTCTGTAACTTGGATGGAACTGGAGGGTATCATAACTGAGTAAAATGAGCCAAAGTACTAGATAATCTCACTCTTGTGATATATGGAGAAACAAAACAAGAGTATAGATATAAAAGGTTGAGAGGGCAGTAGGAAGAGGCCTGTGATCCAAATCTTGCCTTTGATCTTAGACAAAACAAACCAGTGGTGGAGGGCATGCTCATGAAATTTGATCTCTCTGGGTCAATTTTCTCCTGAAATGCTTGGAGACATACCATTTCCTCTTAGGTTAATAAACAGAAAATCACTTTGGAGATATTGTTGTAGCTTGAATAGGAGGGCATATTTGAAAATAAAAGCATTACATGGAAAATAGAGTTCTGACATAGGGCCATGTTCTGCTGAATTCAGTGGAACCACTGGATTCAGCATGACTTAATCATGTAAAATAAGTTTTCTTTTTTATTTAAAACTGGTTTAATTTTTTATCTTTTTTAATTGAAAGGAGCTTAGCTAATTAAGTCCATAATTTAAATATAGCTTTTAGATAAGAAATTTAATAGTTTTGTAATTAACATGCCTACTTTCCTAGTTGAAAATAAAGTAAGGCTTTAAAGAAGTTTTTCTTTTTTTACTCTCAGATAATATGAAATGTCTGAGAAGACATTGTCTTGCCAACAGATAGTGATTAATCTTAAAAGAATTTTAATTTGTTTTTGTGTTTTGTTTTTCCTGTTTTTTTTTTATCTGAAGCGATATTGCATTATAGCATTATATAAATTTCAGACATGAATCTCTGAAAATCAATGTTCACCTCTGAACAGGTAGTTCTCAGATAAATATGAAAGCTGATAAATCATCTCACGTTTTTCTTGGGGTTTATGGATTATAAACATCTTCTGGCTCATATTACAAAGGAAATATTTTCCTCTCCTTTTCAATGATTGTATATAAATTGTCAGTCCTTCTTTCAACAATATATGGAAACAGTGGAAACTAGACTAAATCTATTTAAGATTTCTCTTGGTCTAATGTATAGTATACCTCATAACTGGTAAAGAAATGGTTAGGTGAATGATTTTCTGTTCATTCCATTTTTGACCCATCACTGTACTTGAAATGATATAATATGTATTTCTTAACTCTTGTCTTTTCATATTACTATGACTGCTTTTTTGAATTTTTATTTTATCTTATGACTATATGGGTTTGTCTCTTAGTAAATTTCCAGAAAGGAGGAGAGCTTGGAAAACATCTCATTATCACAAAAACACAGTTTCTTATGAGCTCTATTCCATATGTAAATGCCCACTCATTTGGGTTTCTTTTCAATGTTTGGCATTTCAGTTTGTATACATCTACATATTTATATATAAATTATTCCACACACTTTAGAAGAAAGTATTATGGGGGTGGGAAACATTATGTTAAATAATTAACATTTTTACAATTTGAAAGACTTTTTTTTCTGTTTTTAGAATACTACATTTTTAGTTTATGTAGCAATGACATTGAAAGTTCTACAGTTCAGGTACCTTGAATTAAAATAACAGTAATTAAAGCTTATTGTTAGGTAGAGCTTTCTTAAAATCTGAATACATATTTTGATGGTGTCTTTTGCCTTGTCTACTTAATTGATGAGTTGTTGTTTCCGAACTTTTCTAGAGAAAGGGCTTGGGATACAAGTTATGCCCATAAAGGATTATATACTTATTCACAAAGATCATTATATATAGAGGCACTTGTGTATGAGAAAGCTACTATGAACTTAGTTTGTTATATGAGAACTTTGTACCATTGCGTACATTGGTGAAATGGCATTCAGTTGTGTGAAAGATAAGTACCAGCACCCATGTACGCTGACACACTTTGCCTCTTGCATTCTCTGGTTGCAATGCCCCTTACACATCTCAGGCTGTGATATGGCTTCAGATTGTTGAGAAAGGCTATTGTCTCAATCTGCAGTGTTTTCTGCTTGATTTTGGCAAACTTGTCTCAGATTAAGAGTATCATGTGGTATAAGGCCTTTTATTGACTCTTCTAATTTTACACTGTTGTAATTTTTATGTGACAATCAAAGCAATTATAGAATTTGGATTTGTTGAGATGCAGTATTAATAAGGTGAGTTAAGAGTTAAGGTAAACTTTTGTCTATATTTTGCTGAATCTTGAGACACAGTGACTGGTTAAGGAATCATTGTTAACACTGTCACTGTCACTGTCATCCCGTTGCTCATTGATTTGTTCGAGCGGGCACCAGTAACAGGTTTCATTGTGAGACTTATTGTTACTGTTTTTGGCATATCCAATACTCCACGGGTAACTTGCCAGGCTCTGCCATGTGGGCACGATACTCTCGGTAGCTTGCTGGGCTCTCCGAGAGGGACAGAGGAATCAACACAGGTGGGCCACGTGAAAGGCAAACACCCTACTGCTGTGCTATGTTCCAGCCCATTGTTAACACAACTGGTGAAAATAGAATACTTTGCGCAACAAACATATTTCTAAATCTTGATCTCTTATACAATTATTTTAACAAGTGTAGTTTTGTATTTTTATTTAACTATGTCTATTGACCCCTTCATGATTCATTCAATTGAACTTCCAATATATGATATTTTGGATATAGAATAATACAATATAATGTTCATTCTATGATATAGAATAATAAGACAATTGTGTAAGTTCTATATTTAAATTGAAGGTCTTGGTTTAGGCATATGAAAAAATTTGATTACAGGTAGCTAAAGAATAATTTTTTGGGGGTTTCTACTTTATGTACCTAGATTGGCAGTGTCAATACTGAGATGAATTAATTCTTGGCTTGACTAATATCCTCATAAATATTTCCTTAGGAACGATAACTCTGTCCTCACTGACATAGCATATGCTTAGCATGGTAATTGCCACGGTATTAGAGGTCTCTGGGACCCACCCAACAGCTGCTGTCAAGATGGCTGATCAATCAGTGGAGCCATGCCATCAAAGGTAAAATCATAAAATCTTATTCATGAAAAATTGACTTTTTGAAGCTGTATGTGCATGTTAGATTGTGATGACATTATCATGCTAAGACACTGAAAATCCTTCTAGAAGCCAGCAAGAATCAACAGCTCCCACGTGGCCATGATCCAGAGACACACAGAAATCTCGGACCCAAGCAACTTGCGACAGAGATGGCCCAGGACCTTGCAAGAGGCCTTCTCTGCTGGGCTGCTCCAGACGGGGGCAGGTGCCATCCCACCACCTGCCCTCTAAGAGCTCCAGTGGTTGACATTTTCTAGAAACCAGCAAGAAGCACCAGCTCCCACATGGCCATGATCCAAAGATACACACAGGAATCTCAGACCCGAGCAACTTGTGAAAGCAATTTCTTCATACCATAATTATTAAAATATTGGAATTCCTAGATTGCATGGCCACTTTGTCAGCCACGCGACATGATATTATACCTATAAGAAGCAATTCAAAACACATTGTCTAGCAATTGTATTTTCTGCAGGTATGAGGGGTGGTAGGACTGGTCACGAAATATTGAAGGTCACTAAAGTAGAGAAAGAATATTTTGCAAATTATCTGCCACACAGGCGGGGGAGGTGTGGAATGTGGCGGGGGGGAATACTGGGGATTTTGGTGGTGGAAAATGTGCACTGGTGAAGGGATGGGTGTTTGATGACCGTATGATCGAAGTTCAAACATGAAATATTTGTTATTGTATCTCACGGTGAATTAATACAAAAATTTTAAAAAACACTAAAAATCCTACTGGGAGAATTAAGACACTAAGGATAGATGAGATATGTCAATTGGCATGAAGTCAAAAGGATGCCCAGGTCAGAGGAGACCTTCCTTTACAACAATGATGTGTGCACAGTAGGTCAGGAATCTGGAATCCCAGCCTGCTCACTGGGAAGATCCTGATCTTATCTGGAGAAGTAGCTTCTGTAGACTGGCTTTTATAGATTTTAAGTCAAGACACTTTCTTGACACACATATAGCTGCTTTCCTCTCTTTCTGTTTCCAGTTGGGGTAGAAGGTCTGTAAAGCCCATTGATGGGATATAGTCACTGTGTTGTGCGTGACATCACTGAGGCCCCACGAATTCTCAACTTTTCAACTCAGTGTACATAAGCAAGTAACTACATTTATTATTTATCTACATTTTTAAATTTTAATATTTAAAATATTTAATAAATTTAAATATTATTTAACTACATTTTATTATTTTACTTTTGTTTTTTTTGACCATACATGGTGGTGCTCAGGGCTTACTTCTGACTCTGTGCTTAAGGATCATTGTAGGCGGGGCATAGAACATAGGGGATGCCGGGAATCAAATCAAGGTTGGCAGCATGTAAGGCAAGTATCTTACCTGCAGTCCCCAATAACCAGTTTTTAATGATACATGAAAGGAGGGTGGGACTGAGATGCAAGTTCTCCTTTCCTGTACAATGTTGGATAAGAACAAATATATTGTTGAGGAAAATTATCAGCGTTCTTAGTGTTTCTGGATGGATAAAAATGAGCACAATAGGGGCTGGAGACATAACACAGGGAGTATGGTGTTGCCTTGCACGCAGCCAACCCAGGTTCGATTTCCAGCATCCCATATGGTCCCTTGAGCACTGCCAGGAGTAATTTCTGAGTACAGAGCCAGAAGTAACCCCTGTGTATCGCCGGGTATGATCCCCCCCCCCAATGAGGACAATAAATGAAAAAACCCTGAAAATGGTTTTTTAAGATAAGCTTAGACATCTCTCATAATGAAAGAAAGTTGTAAGCTCTGTTACTATGTTCCCTATAATTCTCCTGACTTCGCACAAATAAATTGAAATATTATTGTATTGGCTGGAGTCAATCAGAATATTATCACAATCAGAGAATTAGTTTGAAATGTGGTCTGATTTTTGATATGGGGAATAGTAATATCTTCAGATTTGGGGGCCTGAGAGATGGAGTATTTCACATACAGCAGATTTAGATTCAATCCCCACCACATGCTCCTGAAAGGAGAACTGGGAACAATCTGGGAGCAATGAAGCAGGAATGACCCCTGAAGGCCACCAGGTGTGGCCCCCAAATCAATCAGCCAAACAAAAGCACCCAAATATTTTGCAACCAAATGTTTCTGTTTCAGTATCTTTATTCCTGTTATTCTGTGACTTGAAAGCAGAACGACAGGGGTAAATGAGTCCTCATTAGCAATAAAAACATTATATCTGTCTTTTAAATGATTTTATACCTTTCTGCCTTTCTATATGTGCATTGTGTGACACATACTTTGTTCATGTCAGTATCCTCAGCATAATATCCATTTCCATTTGATGAATGAATGGTGGAACATGACGAAAATGTATATTTTGTGGGACTTTTGGTCTGTTTATAGCATCAAATCCATAATCCCTATGATCCCGGAACTTTGTAAATATTCCTATATGTGCCTTCTAAGTTTTGTTTTGAAATTCTTTTGAAGTTATAAACTTCAAGATCAATGCATGACAAGTCCAATGCAGAATTCTCTGAATGCCATTACTTTCAGCATTGACTCATTTTAGAAGAAAAGTAAACTTCCTTTCCTCACCTCCTACAGTCTGAAGAAAATTTCCTTTTTGAGAACAAAATTAACATTTGTTTAAAGTTTTCTCTTCAATTATAGCAGTTTCCACACGTTTTTAAACTATTCTCAGAAAAGTTATATTTGTGCTTTTGATACATAGACTAATCTAGTAGACACGGGTTAATGTGCTTTTATCATGCCTGGGACAAATGAATTGGAGAATTTTCCTTGTCTTGCTCTTAGGGCTTATTCATGTTGTCTGTGTACTCAGACACAAGACAAACAGCTGTTTTTCAAGTGCTACTAGATGGCTCCCATAAAGTGAAGTTTGATATGTATGCTCAAGTAGCTTCAGCTTTTCTTAAGGGTAGAACAACATCTGCATGGAGGTGAAGTTTTTTTCCCCTCTGCATTTTTCTATGCTTCACAGACTTCGGTTGGGAGAGCAGTAAGGGAGCATCCTCCGCCATCACCAAGCTGTGGTGTGCCAATTCTAGTTCCTGACAGGTAGCAAGCTGGATTCTTGTCTGAAGAGTTTCCATTTCCATTGGCTCCTTGGAGGGCAACTGTTTAGCCTGAGCAATTCAAAGAAGCATAATTGTGCTTCACAGTACACAGAAAAGTCACCACATCTGTTTCATATTTTTGGCTTTTAGAACTGAACTAGAACAGAGAAATAAACATACAGCTTTGAATGTAGAGTAAAAACAAGTTCATGGCGCACAGATGAGCATATTGTATGTAACTCAGTGAAAATTTCCTTAATGAGGGCTTCTTTTGGTAAAGTAAGAAATATTTCTGGTGTTAATCAACGTTTTTTTTAAAAAAAAGATTTAATAGAAAATATTATCTATTTAAATGTCAAGGCAGCCTATCATTCCCCCTTAAATCTATTACTGCCAATTGTTGAGATGTCGCAGCAGGATTCACGTGACCTATTGCAAATATTTGGGGAGTCATCTGTACTGCATTAGCCTTTCTAGTGCTAGTTATTTCAAAAAATAATTTGGATGTAGTAGGGTAAAAACATTCAAGGCAATGAATTAGAACTTCATTAACCACTTTCATCTTTTATTTTGGTTCAAATGTAAATGCAGTCATTTGATATGTAAGTGTATATAATATGTGATGACTGCCTTTTAAAAATGTAATCTAGCAGAAAATACATCATAATTTGAATGTAACACTGTTTTAAATATAATTTTAACATTCTTCAGCATCTGGCGTCTCAAAGAATGAGGTCATTTGAGGTTAAGAAACTTTTCCTTGAAAAAAATAATAATCTTCAGACAGTGAAAGAAGAAAAGCATTTATTTAAACAATCAGCATGGAGCATAAGGAAGAAAAAAATTTTTTTCCTTTAACTAAGTAAGGGTTTATATACTGATACTTAAGAATTTTGTATGATAATGATCTTAAAGGTTTTTTTCAAGGTCTTTTAGATGAAGAATCTGACTTGAAATAATTTAACCAAATATCAGAGATCTGTCCTAACTGGACTTGGGAAGTTTTACTTCCTTTCTCTCAGTTAGCAGCAAAGCATTTTTGTATTTTTTAGTGTCTGTCTTTCCAGTAGTTTGTAAGCTCCATGAATGCAGGTACTGTGGCCTTGAATATATATGTCCTTGAGCAGAGACCTGCTTATGTAAGAATTCAGCTCACTGACAGTTAATGCACAGAAATAGTGCTTGGTCCTGGTATAAATTACTAAACTTAAACATATTTATCTATTAATTTTTTAGAGTACTGAAGTCAAGTATCACAGAAAAGCAGTGTGTGTGTGTGTGTGTGTGTGTGTGTGTGTGAAAGAGAGAGAGAGAGAGAGAGAGAGAGAGAGAGAGAGAGAGAGAGAGAGAGAAAGAGAGAGAGAGAAACTTTTTTCTAAAAACCTTAATTTTCTTTTCCCTTTAATTGATTAGAGCTCTGAGGCTCCAAAAAGTAGAGCAGTTTAGGTTAAATTCTTTGTTAATGGCACATGTTTGCAAGCAAGACTTATCCAATTCCAAACTATATTTATGTTATCATACGACACTCAAAACGTTGTCCCTTTCCTTGTTATTAATAAAAGAGTGGTAGGTCTTTTTAGTCAAAATGTGGTGACATCTGAAAAATATATTAATTTTCTTGATTTTTTGCTTCAATTTTTCCCCCTCTGGGTTTTGTGAGTTTTGTGAGTCCCTTTTTCCCTGCCAGGAGCAAAAGCAGGGTGCGGTGGATACTCATCTTGGGTCTGATTTGAACTGACAGGAGTTTAGTATAGGTCTGAAGTTATGGACCAAGAGCCTTCATAATTCTATGCCATGGCCAGGAGGATAAATTATTCTGTATCCTTTTTCTGTCATTTTAAATCTGTTAAAGAATTGTGTGCTATAAAAACTTAAAACTTGCTTCTCTATTGTTAACATCTGATATTTTTTTTATAGGCTGTCAGAGATTAGAAAGAGAGGCTGCACAGTTCAAGTGTTATTCCCAATCAGTTACCCATCACATATTTTATATCAGAAAGCCAAAGAGTATTTGTTAATTACAGCGATCATATAATCTTTCAAATGCAAATAGTCTGACTCAGATTTCAGTTTGTTTGGTACCAAGCAATGATGAAAGAATGGTATAGTCTGATCGCTGTTATACTCCCATCTGTGTGCACCAGGCAATCACCACTTACAGATGGTTGTGATTCAGAGACAGGTTGCCACATGCGAAAAAAGTATGTTTCAGTTATTTTAATAAGATTTATTGCGGTAGTCACAGTTAAATGCTTAAACCTTAATGATAATTGCTGCTAATCTTTCAAGAAAATGATTAGAGTTTAATAAACCTCAGGAATGATATTGTTCTGAAGACTTTAGCAAAATTACAAAGGTAAATTTTATGTTTATTCCCCAATCCAATAAATTAAAACTGTGTACACTTCTCCCCCATTTCTGAAATTGGATTTTATGCTTGTTTGTATTATATATATTGCAGGAATTATAACTCTCTAGTTGATATAAAAATATAATGGTCAAGTGGCCAAGAATTATTATGAACTATACTAAAATGATTTTTACTAGCCTTGGACTTTGTTGGGATAAAATATTGTAATATAAAATTTATCATTTAGCCAAGAATACTCAGTGGCATTAAGTTCACTCAGAGTGTTGAGAACCTATAATCACTGTTCTTTTGCAGTAGACTCTTTTGTCTACCTAACCAGAAACCTAGTGACCATTAAATAATAGCTTCTATTCCCTCTTATCCCATCAATCCCTGGAAATCTTGAGTCTGCCTTCTAGCAATATAAATTTGATTATTTTAAAGATGTCTTAGAATTAGAATTATTTAAGCTTTGTTCCTTTGTATCCTGTTTATCTCATTTAGCACAATTGTTTCTCAGCATATTTTCAAGGTTTGGTCGCATATTAGAATTGTATTATCTTTTATGGGTGAATTTTATTTTATTATTTGTGTATACCACATTTTTTTCATTCATTGTTGGATACTAACTCAGACATTGGGATGGACATTGGGCCCTCTGTCTTCAGAACATTGCTAGAAGTGTGCAAATAATTTGAGTCCTTGCTCTCAATCTCTGTATATACCTAAAAGTTTAATTTCTGGATGATATGTCTATTCTATTTTTAACTTTTTCAGGAGCTGATAAATTGTTTTTAAGAGAGACTATGCCATTTCATATTTCTACCAGCAATGTAAGAGGATTGAATTTATTCACATCCTTGCCAACATATGATATTTCCCATTTGAAAACTAATAACCATCTTAGTGGATGTGAACCTTGAGCTTTTATAAGTTAAATAACTTCTTTGACCACATAACACTTTAAATTTGCTAATTTCATGTGATTTATTATACAGTTGGTAATATAGAATGATCTTGATTTGAATCTTTCCATTTTGACAAAGTTCCTTTACTTGAAGGAGATGCAAAAAAACCCATAAAACAGGGCTCATGTAAATAATTTTTAACCTTTTGTGAAAGCCTAAGGAGAAGAAAAGTTTTATATTGGCATATAAAGAGCAGCAATAAAATTCATAACTTCTCCAAAATTCAAATAATATATATTATAAAAATGTATAATTTCAAACATTTATGTTTTTTAGATAGGATCTTATAAATTTGCTCAGTATCCTTGAAAATCATTATGTATTTTTATACATGTATATATTTATATTTTTAATTTATACAAATTTTTATATTCAAGAAGGAGAGAAAAGAGAGTAATTAAAATTTGATCCTGACATATATCCAAATCTTGGATACCCTACTTGACTTTGAATTTCAGTATGTTTTTACTGAATATGTACTGTCATTCTGGGGGCAGGGCTGACAGTTGTAGATCTATTTGGTACATTTTAATTATGGCTATTTTATTTTAAGGCCAGGAATCAAATCAACCTTTTGATTGAATAAAAATTATGACTATTTAAGATATTGTGTTGTGTCAAGTCTCTCCTTGTATGGGTAAATGTTGAGACTATGTATTGAGGGAGGAGTTCCATATTACAGAGACTATTCACAGGGGAACAAAGCATCCCAGTTTTGGGGAAAAAAAATCAATGGGTATTGAGTTTTGATTGAAGATGGCTACAAACCATCTGTTAGACACATTTTAAGGTTTACTATTTCATTTCTTGTACTAAGCACCACATTTTATCACCATATAATTCTAGGTTTATATGGCCTTGGAGCTTTAACTTTGAGTTCATGTCTGAAATAAAATATCTTTATTTATTTGTAGTTTTAAGATTAAAAATTATTTGTACTTTATTTTAAATCATTAAATTTAACATTTTAATAGAACTATTATGTAGAAAATGTTAAGCTTTCATAGAAATTTTCAATATTTGTTGATAAATAAATACATCAAAAAAGCTATTAGTATACTAAAACAAGTGTTTGTCTCTCTTGATAGGGGATTGTGAAATGTCAGTTATAGAAATTGTGTCAATTCAGACAGCTTACTCTCCAAACCAGACATAAGAATAAAAATTTGGCATACGCTACACATATTTAAATTAAACCAGAATGAGAGAACACCTTGTCATGAGTAGCCAATATTCTCATTGTTCAGGATGACACATTAGCCTGGATGGTTGCGGAAACAAATGAATCATAGAATTTTTTTCCAATGAATGAGTCATGGCTGACTGAATGGAGTTAGGACTTTCAAGCATTTTTTGAGTGATGGAAAGAGTTTTTCATCATTTTATATATTATTCAATATCTCTGTCATTATTACTTTTGAAAAATGATAACGAAAAATGACCATATATCATTGAAAATCATTGAAGGTATTTACAACGTATACTTTACTTTCATATATCTGAAAGTAGTTTCTAAAAATCAATTAATTTGTGCAATATAATACTGTAAGATTAGTCTTATTATCACCATTTTATGGACAAATTCAAAGCAAGATAGGTTAATTAACTCATCATAAAGTCCAAAGGGCTGCAGTGTCAAGGCAAAATGGACTGAGCACCGACCTAAAGGCCAGGAACTCTGCTTTTAGCATGGATTTGAATTGATTTAGATGAGTTTCTCTAGCCTAAAAAGCACATTCAATAATTCTGAATTATCATGTGGCAATATAGTGTGGATTAAATAATTAATATTCTGAAGCACTTTATAAATGTGAATTATTATCAGTCATTCTACTTTAAACCACGAAGTTGGTCAAGCTACCTTCCAGCACTGGTGACTAAAGTGTAAATTAATTGTCTAAGTGAGAAATTCATCTCACATATTTCCTGCTGAGAGATAAGAGACTCCTTTGTTATGATTGAAAAATCTATACATACAGTGGTGCATTTTGCTGTTTCTCTTAATGTAGTGTTATTATTTTTTGCATTCAATTCATTAATAAACTGGAAATTATACATGGAGAGATTTCATGTCCAAAATACCAATATAAAATCTTTATACTATTTCAAAAATGTACTTCCTCTTCTGTAGAGATGTACTTTAAGGACTATTGTTATATTCTTAAACAAAGCAAATTAACAGTAACTTGCTTCGCTAGTCTTTTACACATGTTTAGAAAGACCTCTGAAAATGTGTTTTCAAAGTTTGTCCTTTTTTTTTGTACTTTTTCAACACAAACAATATTTAAAATAGTAGATATCCAGGAATTGATGGATTTATAATTATTTTTCTTCTCACCATAGGATCAAAAAAGTTATTGCTAGAGATGCAAGACCTCTAAACACTACATTTAAGAGAAGGAAGGCATGGAAGCTAAATGATCTGAAGACTAAAACCAAATGTTTTTTTTTAATGACTTCTTAAAATTTTATTTTATTTTTTATTATTCTTTTTTAAAATTTTTTATTAGAGAATTACTGTGATATACAGTTACAAACTTATGAACTTTTGTGTTTGCATTTCACTGATACAGTGATCGTTTATCCCTCCACCAGTGCCCATTCTCCTCCACCAATGATCCCAGTATCCCTCCCACCACCCCCACCCCATCCCCCACCACCCTACCCTGCCTCTACAGCAGGGCATTCCGTTTTGTTCTCTCTCCTTTTGAGTGTTGTAGTTTGCAATATAGGTACTGAGTGGCCATCATGTTCGGTCTATAGTCTATTTTTAGTTCCCATCTTCCAACCTGAATGGGTCCTCCCAACATCCTCTACTTGGTGTTCCCATCTTTATCTAAGCTGCCTTTTTCCCCAGCATGTGAGGCCAATTTCCAAGTTGTTGGGCAGACCTCCTGGTCCTTATCTCTATAACTCTTGGGTGTTAGTCTCCTACTCGGTTATTTTATATTCCACAGATGAGTGCAATCTTCCTATGTCTGTTTCTCTCTTTCTGACTCATTTCACTTAACATGATACTTTCCATGTTGATCTACTTATAAGCAAATTTCATGACTTCATCTTTTCTACCAGCTGTACAGTATTCCATTGTGTAGATGTCCCAAAGTTTCTTTAACCATCTGATTTGGGGCACTCTGTTTTTTCCCAGATTTTGGCTATTGTAAACAGTGCTGCAATAAACATACAAATGCAGATGTCATTTCTACTATACCTTTTTGCCTCTCCAGGATATATTCCCAGGAGTGGTATTGCTGGGTCAAATGGAAGCTCAATTTCTAATTTTTTGAGAATCATCCATATTGTTTTCCAAAAGGGCTGAACCAGTCGGCATTCCCACCAGCAGTGAAGGAGAGTCCCTTTCTCCCACATCCATACAAACACCAGTTGCTTTTGTTCTTTTGGATGTGGGCCAGTCTCTGTGGTGTGAAACGATATCTCATTGTTGTTTTAATCTGCATCTCCCTGATGATTAGTGACTTAGAGCATTTTCTCATGTGTCTATTAGCCATTCAGATTTATTCTTTGAGAAAATTTCTGTTCATTTCCATCCCCCATTTTTTGATGGTGTTGGAACTTTCCTTCTTGTAGAGTTCAACCAGTTCCTTGTATATCCTTGATATCAACCCCTTATCAGATGGGTATTGGGTGAATATCCTTTCCCATTCTGTAGACTGTCTTTGTATTTTGGTCATTGTTTCTTTTGAGGTACAGAAGCTTCTTAGTTTAAGGTAGTCCCATTTGTTTATCTCTGTTTTCACTTGCTTGGCCAGTGGTGTGTCATCTTTGAAAATACCTTTAGCTTCAATATCATGGAGGGTTTTTCCAACCTTGTCTTCCACGTATGTTATGGATTCTGGTCTGATGTTGAGATCTTTAATCCATTTTGACCTGACTTTTGTACATGGCATTAAGTAGAGATCTAAGCCCAATTGTTTTGCATGTAGCTGTCCAGTTTTGCAAGCACCATTTGTTGAAGAGGTTTTCCTTGCTCCAATTGACATTTTTTTTTGCTACCTTATCAAAGATTGTTTTTAGATAATCATGTATTTGAGGGTGTGTGTCAGGATATTTAACCCGTTCCATTGGTCTGTAGCTCTGCCTTTGTTCCAGTACCATGCTGTTTTAATTATTACTGCTCTGTAGTAGAGATTGAGGTTGGGGAGGGTGATTCCTCCCATCTTCTTTTTCCCAAGAGTTGCTTTAGCTATTCGTGGGGGCTTATTGTTCCATATGAATTTCAGGAGTGTTCGCTCCATTTCTTTGAAGAATATCATGTGTATGCTTATAGGAATTGCATTGAATGTGTACAGTGCTTTGGGGAGTATTGCAATTTTGACAATGTTAATTCTCCCAATCCATGAGCAGGGGATATCTTTCCATATCCTCATGTCCTCTATTATTCCTTGAAGTAGCGTTTTGTAGTTTTCTTTGTACAAGTCCTTTACCTCCTTAGTTAAGCTGATTCCAAGGTACTTGATTTTCTGAGGCATGATTGTGAACAGGATTGCTTTTTTCATGTCACTTTCTTCTCTCTTGTCATTTGTGTATAGGAAAGCCATGAACTTTTTAAATTAATTTTATAGCCTGCAGCTTTACTATACAAGTCTATTGTTTTTAAGATTTTCTTGGTAGAGACTTTAGGGTTCTCTAAGTATAGTATCTTAGCATTTGCAAATAGTGAGAGCTTGATTTTTTCCTTTTCTACTTGAATGCCCTTAATACATTTTTCTTGCTATTGCAAATAATTCCAGTACTATATTGAACAGAATTGGAGAGACTGGTATCCTTGTCTCATCCCTGATCTTATAAGGAAGGCTCTTAGTTTTTCCCCATTGAGGATGATGCTTGCCATAGGCTTATAATAGATGGCTTTGACTATATTGAGGAAAGTCCCTTTTATACCATTTTGGCAAGAAGTTTCATCATAAATGGGTGCTGGATCTTGTCAAATGCTTTCTCTGCATCTATTGATATGATCATATGGTTCTTTTCTTTTGTTGATATGATGGATTATGTTGATTGTTTTCTGAATGTTAAACCATCCTTGCATCCTCGGGATGAATCCCAGTTGGTCATGATGTATTATCTTTTTGATGAGTTGTTGAATTCTGTTTGCTAATATTTTGTTGAGAACATTTGCATCCGTGTTCATCAGGGATATTGTCCTGTAGTTTTCTTTTTTTGTGGTGTCTTTGTTTGCTTCTGGCATTAGGGAGATACGAGTCTCATAGAAACTGTTTGGGAGGGTTTCTGTTACTTCAATTTCCTGGAAAAGCTTGAGAACTGGCAAGTTCTTCAATTTCCTGGAAAAGCTTGAGAACTAGTCCTCTTTAAATGTTTGGAAGAATTCGCTAGTGAATCCATCTGGATCAGGGCTTTTGATTTTGGAAAAACTTTTGATTACAGTTTCAATTTCCTTGATATTAATAGGACTGTTCAGGTATTCCAGGTTTCTTTCTTTCTTTCTTTTTTTTTTTTTTTTTTTTTTTTTTTTTTGCTTTTTGGGTCACACCCAGCGATGCTCAGGGGTTACTCCTGGCTTTGCACTCAGGAATTACTCCCGGCAGTGCTTGGGGGACCATATGGGATGCCAGGGATCGAACCGGGGTCGGCCACGTGCAGGGCAAACGCCCTACCCGCTGTGCTATCACTCCGGCCCCGCTTCCAGGTCTTCTTGATTCAGCTTTGGGAGATTATAGGAATCCAGGAATTTATCCATTTCTTCTAGGTTCTCTTGTTTCGTGGCATGCAGATTTTCAAAGTAGTCTCTGATGATCTTTAAAATTTCTTTGGTTTCTGTTGTGATATCCCCTTTTTCATTTATGATTTGGTTTATAAGGATTATTTCTCTCTCTTTGTGAGTCTTGTTAGTAGTTTATCAATCTTGTTTATTTTCTTGAAGAACAAGCTCTTGGTTTCATTGATCTTTCGGATTGCCTTTTGGGTTTCCATGTCCTTGATTTCTGCTCTGAGTTTTATTATCTCTTTCCTTCTGCCTGGTTTGGGCTCTTTTTTTTTGGTTCTTTTCTAAAATCTTAAGTTGTCAAGTCATTTATATGGGCCTTTTCTTCCTTCCTGAGACATGCTTGCAGAGCTATAAATTTTTCCCTTAACACAGCTTTAGCTGTGTCCCACAGGTTCTGGTAGCTCGTGTCTTTATTCTCATTTGTTTCCAGGTACCTTTTGATTTCTTCCTTGATTTCCTTCCTGACCGACTCATTGGTCAACATCGAGTTGTTTAATTTCCAGGTGTTTGATTTGGTTTTCTGTGTCTGTACATGATTAACTTCTATCTTTAGTGCATCATAGTCTGAAAAGATAGCTGCTACAATGTCTGTCTTCCTGATTCTCTTGAGGTATGTTGTGTGACCCAGCACATGGTCTATTCTGAAAAATGTTCCATGTGCACTGGAAAAGAATTTGTATTTTTTTTTTGAGTTATAACATCCTGTATAGATCTATTTGCCCTGTCTCTTCTATTTCTTCCTTCAGAGCTAGTATTTCCTTGGTGAGTTTTAATCTTCTTGATCTATCCAGAGGTGACAGGGTGGTGTTGAAGTCTTCAACTACTATTGTGTTGCTCACAATGTCCTTTTTAAGGTCTGTTAGCAGTTGTTGTAGGTATTTAGCTGGTCCCTCATTGGGTGCGTATACATTTAGGAGTGTGATTTCTTCCTGCTGTACATATCCCTTGATTAATAAAAAATGGCCTTCACTATCCCTTCTAATCTTTTTCAAACTGAAATCTATGTTGCCCGATACTAGTAATGCCACTCCAGATTTTTTGAGGGAGTTGTTAGCTTGCAGGATTGTTTTCCATCCTTTGACTTTGAGTCTGTGTTTGTTCTGGCTATTCAGATGTGTTTCTTGTAGGCAGCAGAATGTTGGGTTCAGTCTCTAAATACATTTTGCCACTCTGTGTCTCTTAATTGGTAAGTTCAGACCATTGGCATTTAGAGAGATTATTGTTATAGGATTTTGTGCTATCTTTCTGCAAGGGTTTGTTGTGCTTATAGGGGGTTTTCTTATCTTACAATAGCCCACTTATTTTTTTTAAATTTTTTATTAGGGAATCATTGTGATGTACAGTTACAAACTTATGAACTTTTGTGTTTGCATTTTACTCATACAGTGATCATTTACCCATCCCTCCACCAGTGCCCATTCACCTCCACCAATGATCGCAGTATCCCTCTCTCCACCCCCCACCCCATCCCCCACCACCCCACCCTGCCTCTGTGGCAGACAATAGCCCCTTTAGTTCTTTTAGGTTTGCTTTTGAATCTATGAAGTTTCTGAGCTGTTGTTTATCCACAAAATAGTGTATCGTTCTTTCGAGTTTGAATGAGTTTAGCTGGATAAATTATTCTTGGTGAAGTGTTCATTTCATTGAGTTTTTTCTCTATATACCAATACTGCCCTCGGTCTTGGAGGGTTTCTTCTGATAGGTCTGCTGTGAATCTAAGGGGTGCTCCTTTGTATATGATTTCCTTCTTTGACCTTACTGCTTGCAGTATTGTGTCTTTATCCATGACGTCTATCATTCTAACTATAATATGTCTTGGAGTTTTTCTGTTAGGGTCTGGCATTCTTCAGGCTCCTTGAATCTGGATACCTGCATTCTCCAGCTCTGGGAACTTTTCAGCAATAATTTCTTTGACTGTGGCTTTTTTATTGGGGTTGCTTCCCTGTCCTTCTTATACTCTAATGATTCTAATGTTGTTCCTCTTGAACTCATTCCCTAGGACCCTGATTCGCCAGAGAGCTATTTTGAGATCTCTTCCCATTGTTTGTAGTTGCCTGTAGGCTTCCTGCAGCTCATCTTCAAACTCACTGATTCTGTCTTCTGCTGTAGTCATTCTATTGTTGAGGACACCCACTGAGTTTTTAATTTCATCTACCGAATCCTTAATTCGTGACATTTCTTTTTGTAGCTTTTTTATTTCTGCTCTCATTTCTTCCCATATTTTCTCAGCTGTCTGTTCTATTGTCTCTGTCAGGTCCTCCTTTAATTTAATGGATACCTTTTCAATCTTTACATTGAGTTCATTAAACATCTTCAGCATTTCAACTCTGAATTCTTTCAAGTTTGTAGGAAACCCCTACTGAGTCTTCTGGACTCCTTTCATCGTCCTCTCCTTGTGGTGGGGATTTGCACTGTTTCTTCATGTTGCTGTGGTGGTATGGAAGAGGGACCTTAAAGTTCACTATCCCTGTTCCCTCTTGTTGAGGAAAAGGAATCTGGATGAGTTCAGTCAATGGTAGTTGTAGTTGCCTTTTTATTTTCCCCTTTTAGAACATGTCCTTCCTCTCAGATGTTCTTCTAATCCTTGCATGAGGCCTCAAGTGATGCTTTCCGAGAATGTGCTCTTTTAGTTGGGGTTTGCACAGGTACTTGTATTCATTGGCAGTTGGATAAAATTAGGATAGACTAGTGGCTTATTGTCCTACTGATTTTTGGATAGCTAGGATGTTATGCATGCACATAGGTAATGAAAGCTGAGATGTAACAACAGATTGCTAGGTGTCAAAAAAGTAGCTGTGGCCTGAAAAGAGGCCATGCTCACTTTTGCCGGGGCCTCATCCCCTGAGAATTAGGCCATGCCTCTTCCCCACAATAGCTGGGTCTGAGACACAGGGTGGGACCAGGGAAGGGCTGATCGGGGGACATCCCAGGTTGGAAGAGAAAATGACTTCGGTGCTGGGGGTCGGTGTGCTGCCAGTCATGGTGGCAGTCCAGAGGGGGGGGGTGGCTGGGGCGGTCTGGGTCTGAGACAAGGCTGGGAAGTGGGAAGGGCGGGTTGGGGGACGTCATACACCTGGGCTGGAAGAGAAAACGGTTGTGGTGCTGGGGCGGCAGTCCGGAGGGAGGAAGCAAAATTTTATTTTTAATACCTTAGGAAGAAAAAGTAAACCCAACTTGGTTTTATAATAAAGTAAATTTTTTGACTCATCTTAGTATCTAAAAAATTTATTTATTTATTTTCATTGAATCACTGTGAGGTAGAGCATTACAAAATTGTCCATGATTGCATTCAGTCATACATCCCTCCACCTGTGTAATTTCCCAGCACCAGTGTCCCCAGTTTCCCTCTCACCCTTTCAAGCCATACCCCAGCCCAGTCTGCCTCTGTGGCAGGCACTTCTCCTCTTTCTCTCTTTCTCTTTCTCTCAATTTAGGCATTATGGTTTGTGATACAGATGCTGAAAGGTTATCATGTATATCCCTTTACTTGCTTTCAACACTCAGTTCTTCTCCAGAGTGATCATTTCCAACAAGTATTGTCATAATGGATTTTCCTCTGTCTTAACTAACCTCCATCTTTCATGCCATTGACCAATCATTGACCAGTCTTCCTACTCTGTTTTCCCTGGCCTTGGATATAAGTTTCATATTGCTTTTTTATATCCCACAAATGAATGCAGTTATCCTATACTTGTTCCTCTCCTTCTGACTCATTTTGCTCAGCCTGCTACTCTCCAAGTGATTCCATTTTTAGGCAAATTTCATGATCTCATTTTTCCCTAACAGCTGTGTAATATTCCTTTGTGTAGATGTACCATAGTTTCTTTATGCATACGTCTGTTCTTGGGCACTCAGGTTGTTCTGTGCTATTGTGAATAGTGCTGACTTCTGACTAATGTGAATAGTGCTTCAATGGACACAGAAGTGCAGATGGTGTTTATGCTGTGTGTTTTTGGACCCCCAGGTTATATTTCCAGAAGTGATATTGCTGGCTTGAATAGGAGCTCAATTTCTAGTTTTTTGAGGAAAGTCCTTATTGTTTTCCATAAAGGCTGACCAGTCAGTGAGGGTCCTTTTTCCCCACATCCGCACCAGCATTGGTTGTTTTTGTTCATTTGGATGTGTGCCAATCTCTGTGTCTTGTTGTTTTGATTTGCATCTGTCTGATTAGTTATGTAGAGCATTTTTTCATGTGCCTTTTGGCTATTTGAATTTATTCTTTGAGTAAGTTTCTGTTCATTTCTTCTCCCAATTTTTTTGATGGGGTTGGGTGTTTTTCTCTTGTGAAGGTCTAACAGTGCCTTATATATCTTGGATATTAACCCATTATCAGATGGGTATTGCATAAAGTCAGGTCAAAATGGATTAAAGACCTCAACATCAGAAGTGAATCCATAAGTTACATGGAAGAAAATATAGAGAGAACACTATGACATTGAAACTCAAGGCATCTTCAAAGATGAAAAACCACTGACCAAACAAGTGGAAGCAAAGAGTTACAAATGGGCCTCTATAAAACTAAGAAGATTCGGCACTTCAAAAGAAATAATGGCCAAGATACAGAGATAGCCCATGGAATTGGAAAAACTATTTACCCAATACCCATCTGATGAGGGGTTAATATCAAAGATATACAAGGGACTGGTAGAACTTTCCAAATTAGTTTTATGCATCAACGTCTACTGGGAGATTTCTTCATATATAAATTGTAGGATATCATTGGTTTGCCCTTTCTCCCTTGCTATAAAGACTTTAGCTTTATCTGGTAATAATCTCTAAACAATTTTAGACAACATTGGTATGTCCTGTTCCCCTTGCCACACGAGCTTAGGTATATCAGGTCACACCCATCAAAGTGCTCCCGATTCACTCCCATTCCTTTGTCTATCTTTAACCACTTCTCTATGCTCTCTTCCCCAACCAGTTAATCAGCTTTCCCCCTAATCAGACTCTGTTAATTTGTAAGGTCAGACCTTTCTAGGACACTGAACTTGTATTGTAAGTTAATATTACCTTTCTCCTCTCGTGTCTTTTGAATGGTTTACTTTAAAGCAATGTCCTTTTTGTATGGACAAAGAAAGACAGTTGTTAATATGCTTTTGTAACATGGGATTTAATTGGCTTCAAATATTATTCACTCCTGGGCATCTACTTTCTTGACTTAAACCTCAGTTGCTCTTAGTTCCTAGCACCCCAAAGGCAGGGTCTGACGAGGGATGGGACAGACCCAGGGCAAGTGGTGAGTTATGTGCTACCCTGGCATTGAGATGGGCCTGGCCAAAGTGCCTAATGCTTAACTATAAGTTAAGAGCTTGGTCATGGGCATGTTATGTCATGATCCAAAAGTAACGACAAGACTAGGGCCCTGCTAGGGATAGGAAAGACTAATCTGTCCTGAGCACTGTAGTCTGAGATCGAGGTGACCCCAGGAAAGCAATTCTATAAGCTTAATACATCTCTTGCTCTGTCCAAACAAAATGATTAATATTATGAATGCTTATATGTTAGTTGGACAAGGAGAGGAGAAACACACCCATGGGATTCCGCTCTTGGGTGGGTGTCCTGCTGAAAGAGAATCAATCTTCCTAGAAGAAGTATCCCCTGAGGGAAAGAACTTTACCCCCATTGATTGTGACCACAACTATGTGTAAGCCCCAACCCCTCATGCTGGGGGATTTAACTAGGCTGAAAGAGTGAGCTGAGGGCGAGTCCCAGTGCCAGATCTGGAGAAGCCAGATCCAGATCCAGATCCAGAGGAGAAGGAGAATGAAGTAGCATGGGGGAGGAAGAAGCAGGAGGAGACTCAGGAGAATGGAGATGGGAATGGAATAAACTGCAACTGAGACCAACCAGCCTGGCCCTTTTTCCTTCCTTCGCCTGCCTCATCATCGCCATCAACCTCCCCGGTGTGGGGGAAGCGGCTGGACACTACTGAACGCGGGCAGCAGGAGAGATAGAGCACCGCTGCCCTGTGTCCGGTGTGGTGCCCTCCCTTTTTTGTGTGTGCATTTACACAATTAATGAATAGTTGAGAAGCATAATTATTAAGATTGTACTTAGGTAGTTTTCAATCATTCAAAAATATTTTTTGAGCACCTAATATATAATACATGCTGAGAATAAGTTAAAAATTTCTCTCCCTTAAAGGAATATGTGTATATACATATGTACAATATATATTATAAATCACCTAGATAAAAGTTTTGCAGATATAGTGAACACAAAAAGGGACAAAAATAATAAGATTACTTCCTTTTGTAAAAGAATGGCTAAGAAAGGGGGAAAATTAATAGTAGAGTAGAGGTTGGAATGCAGCAGGGATGCAAGACTTGTGAACTGTCATTCCCAGTCAAAGTAACAGTGCATGCAAAAATGATGAGAAGGTAATATGTTCCTGTGTGGTGATGAATATGAGAGTTCTTTTGGCCATGAACTTGGATATTTGAAAGCATGTTTAACTCTCAGAGAACAGCCAAGAGATCTTTGAAGAGAAGAATTGTGCATGTGCAAAGAGATAAATGGTAAACACTTCAATGGTATACAGTGAAGAGCTAGACGTCATTTTGTTTATAAGGAGGTAGTGGAAACTCTGCTTACTAATTTAAATTTAATTTAAAGAATATTTAATAAATTATTACTGCCTTTTAAAAACATTCAATTATTGGGAATGGAGAGGTGGAGAGACAAACAGTATGTAGGCTGTTTGTCTTACATGTGGCTGGCCTGGGTTTGATCCCTGGCACACCATATGTTCCCTTGAGTTCAGTCAGGAGTGATTCCTGAGCACAGATCCAGGAGGAAGCCCCAAGTACCATGGAGTGTGGCCCCAAAGTAGAACAAAATAAAACAAAAACTGAAAACACTTTTAAGTAACTTATGTTTAAGACCTAAGAAATATACATTGGAAAAAAATGTAATTTGGATCAAAAAGACTAAGAGTGCCTCCCCGCCCCCTGCCCGCCTCGGCCCGGGGCTTCTCCTGAAGCCCCTGCCTGGCACCTTTCCGCCGCCGCCGTCTGATCCTGACCAATCCCCACTCTGCTGCTTAGGGGCGTGTCCTCATCTCAGGGGGCGTGGCCTAAAAAGTGGGCGTGGCCTCTTTCCGGAGCGGCCAACGCTAACGCGGCCGCAGTTATTTTTTTTTTTACCATTCCATGCCTTCTCCTTTGGCCACAATTGATAGAATTCATTCTATCTGTGTCTTAGTGGGCGTGGTCTAAAGTGGGCGTGGCCTCCTCTCAGAGCGGCCAACGCTAACGCGGCCGCAGTTATTCTTTGCTACCTCAGCTCAATCCGTACTGTGTATTCCTTTGAAAACTCACTTTTGCGATCTCAAACATTTACGCAAAATAGCCATTAGCTTAGGCTGACAGTATAAAAGCTATCAGTGAATAAGGGAAGTTTAGCACAATCGGAGCCCCTTCTTCCCACAAAAAGGAAGAGGAATAAATAACTACAAGGTTCCAACTCTGCACTTCCGTGACAATATGAAGAAACAGCGAAAATCCCCTCCACCAAGAGAGGGAGAAGAAAAGATACTAGAAACCTCAAAAGAGTCTCCCAACATCTACGACCTCTCAGATAAACAATTCAGAGAGGAAATATGGAGGAGAGTCGACCTACTCCAAGCAACTATGGAACAGACATCCAATAAATTAAGGGAGGAGATGAATCAAGCGCTGGAACGGTCTACCAAGAAAATACAGGAAGAAATGAGAGCAGAAATGAGAGCAGAAATTTCAAACCTTCGAACGGAAGTCTCACAAATAAAGCAATCGGTAGATGAAATAAAAATCTCACTAGATGCCCTCAACAGCAGAATGACTACAGCCGAAGACAGAATCAGCGAGCTTGAGGATGAGCTGCAGAAAGCTTACAGACAGCAACAAATAATGGCCAAAGACCTCAAAATGGCTATAGAGCGAATCAGAGCCCTGGGGGATGACTTCAAGAGGAACAACATAAGAATCATTGGAGTACCAGAACCACAGGGAAGTAACCCCAATGAAAAAAACATAGTCAAAGACATCATCACTAAGAAATTCCCAGAGCTGGAGAAGGCAGGCGTCCAGATACAAGAAGTCCGAAGAGTGCCAGCAAAAAGAGACCCAAATAAAAAGACTCCAAGGCATATCATAGTCAGAATGGCGGATGCTGTAGATAGAGACACAATTCTACAAGTAGCAAGGTCAAAGAGGGAAATCACATACAAAGGAGCACCCCTCAGATTTACGGCCGATCTGTCAGAAGAAACCCTCCGAGCCCGAAGACAATGGTGGGACATAGTGAAAAAACTCAACGAAATAAATGCCTCACCAAGAATACTTTATCCAGCTAAACTCTCACTCAAACTCGAAGGAACCATACACTATTTCTCGGATAAACAACAGCTCAGGAACTTCATAGACTCAAAACCAATCTTGAAAGAAGGTCTAAAGGGGCTACTGTAAGACAAGGAGGAGCCCCATAAGAACAACAAATCCCACAGAAAGATGACACAAAACCACATCACAATAATCTCTCTCAATGTCAATGGCCTAAATGCACCTATCAAAAGACACAGAGTGGCTAAATGGATCCGGAAATTAAACCCAACATTCTGTTGCCTGCAAGAAACACACCTGAACAAACAGAGTAAACATAGACTCAAAGTCAAAGGATGGAAAACAATCCTCCAAGCAAACAACCCCCTTAAAAAAGCTGGAGTAGCCATCCTGGTATCCGACAACATAGATTTCAGGATGAAAAAGATCAAAAGGGACAGCGAAGGTCATTTTCTGTTTATCAAGGGATATGTACAACAGGAAGAAATCACACTCTTAAACGTATATGCTCCTAACAAACGACCGGCTAAATATTTAAAACGACTCCTAACAGACTTCAAAGAGGACATCACTAACAGCACAATTGTAGTCGGAGACTTCAATATGGCCTTATCACCTCTAGATAGATCCACAAGAACAAAACTCAACAAGGAAACACTGACTCTGAATGAAGAAATTGAAGAGAGAGGCCTAATAGAAGTATACAGGGCCTTACACCCCAAAAAGAAAGAATACACATTCTTTTCCAGTGCACATGGAACATTTTCAAAAATAGACCATGTACTGGGCCCCAGAACATACCTCAATAGAATCGGAAAAATAGAAATTGTATCAACCATCTTTTCAGACCACGATGCGCTGAAGATAGAAGCTAACCACCCACAAATACGGAAAATCAAATCAAACACCTGGAAATTAAACAATTCCATGTTGAACAATGAGTGGGTCAAGAAGGAAATCAAGGAAGAAATCAAAAGATACTTAGAAACAAATGAGAATGAAGACACGAGCTACCAAAACCTATGGGACGCAGCTAAAGCCGTGTTAAGGGGAAAATTTATAGCTCTCCAAGCATTCCTCAGGAAGGAAGAAAGGATCCACATAGATAGCTTGACTTCACGACTCAAGACCCTAGAAAAGGACCAGAGAAAGGACCCCAAACCAGACCGAAGGAAAGAAATAATAAAAATTAGAGCAGAAATTAATGACATCGAAACCAAAAAAACAATCCGAAAGATCAATGAAACAAAGAGTTGGTTCTTTGAGAAAATAAATAAGATTGATAAACCGCTAGCAAGTCTCACAAAGAAAGAAAGAGAGAAAACTCTAATAAATCGAATCAGAAATGAAAAGGGGGACATCATAACAGAAACCAGTGAGATTCAAAAGATCATTAGAGACTACTTTGAAAGTCTTTACGCCACAAAAAAGGAGAACCTAAAAGAAATGGATGGATTTCTTGATTCCTATAATCTCCCAACACTGAAGAAAGAAGACCTGGAATACCTGAAAAGACCCATCAATGTTAAGGAAATTGAAACGGTAATCAAAAACCTCCCCAAAAACAAAAGCCCAGGCCCAGATGGTTTCACTGGTGAATTCTTCCAAACATTTAAAGAAGACCTATTGCCTGTTTTCCTCAAACTTTTCCAGGAAATTGAAAAAACAGGAACTCTCCCAAACAGTTTCTATGAAGCACATATCTCCCTAATACCAAAAGCAAACAAAGACACCACTAAGAAAGAAAATTACAGACCAATTTCCCTGATGAACACCGATGCGAAGATCCTCAACAAAATACTAGCAAATAGGATCCAACAACTCATCAAAAAGATCATACATCACGACCAAGTGGGATTCATCCCGGGGATGCAAGGATGGTTTAACATTCGGAAATCAATCAACATAATCCAGCATATCAACAAAAGTAAAGATAAAAACCATATGATCATATCAATAGATGCAGAGAAAGCATTTGACAAGATCCAACATCCTTTCATGATGAAAACCCTTGCCAAAATGGGGTTTGGAGGAACTTTCCTCACGATAGTCGAAGCCATCTATCACAAGCCTACGGCAAGCATTATCCTCAACGGGGAAAAACTAAGGGCCTTTCCTCTGAGATCAGGCACAAGACAAGGATGCCCACTCTCACCACTCCTCTTCAATATAGTACTGGAAGTACTTGCGATAGCTATTAGACAAGAAAAAGAGATTAAGGGCATCCAGATAGGAAGGGAAGAAATCAAACTCTCACTATTTGCAGACGACATGATACTATATCTAGAGAAGCCTAAAACCTCTACTAAGAAACTCTTAGAAACAATAGACTTATACAGTAAAGTTGCAGGCTACAAAATCAATACCCAAAAATCCATGGCCTTCATATATGCAAACAATGAGGCAGAGGAAAGGGACATGAAAAAAGCAATCCCATTCACAATCGTGCCCCAGAAAATCAGGTACCTCGGAATCAGCTTAACCAAGGAAGTAAAAGACCTTTACAAAGAAAACTACATAACGCTACTCCATGAAATCAAAGAGGACATGAGGAAATGGAAACATATACCCTGCTCGTGGATAGGGAGAATCAATGTTGTCAAAATGGCAATACTCCCTAAAGCATTATACAGATTCAATGCGATCCCTATAAGTATACCCATGACATTCTTCAAAGAAATGGATCAAGCAATCCTAAAATTCATATGGAATAACAAACGTCCAAGGATAGCTAAAACAATTCTTGGGAAAAAGATGATGGGAGGCATCACCATCCCCAACCTCAAACTTTACTACAAAGCAGTAACAATTAAAACAGCATGGTACTGGAACAAAGGCAGAGCCGTAGACCAATGGAACAGGGTGGAATATCCCTACACACAACCCCAAATGTATGACCATCTAATCTTTGATAAGGGAGCAAGAGATGTGAAGTGGAGCAAGGAAAGCCTCTTTAACAAATGGTGCTGGCACAACTGGACAACCACATGCAAAAAAATGGGTTTAGACCTTGACCTGACACCATGCACAAAAGTCAGATCAAAATGGATTAAAGACCTCAACATTAGACCACAAACCATAAGGTACATTGAAGACAAGGTCGGCGAAACCCTCCACGATATTGAAGATAAAGGTATCTTCAAAGGTGACACGGAACTAAGCAATCTAGTAAAAACAGAGATCAACAAATGGGACTACATTAAACTAAAAAGCTTCTGCACCGCAAGAGATACAGTGACCAGAATACAAAGACTATCCACAGAATGGGAAAGGATATTTACACAATACCCATCAGATAAGGGGTTGATATCAATGGTATATAAAGCACTGGTTGAACTCTACAAGAAGAAAACATCCAACCCCATCAAAAAATGGGGCGAAGAAATGAACAGAAACTTTACCAAGGAAGAAATACGAATGGCCAAAAGGCACATGAAAAAGTGCTCTGCATCACTAATCATCAGAGAGATGCAGATCAAAACAACTTTGAGATACCACCTCACACCACAGAGACTAGCACACATCCAAAAGAACAAAAGCAACCGCTGTTGGAGAGGATGTGGGGAGAAAGGGACCCTTCTTCACTGCTGGTGGGAATGCCGACTGGTTCAGCCCTTCTGGAAAACAATTTGGACGACTCTCAAAAAATTAGATATTGAATTCCCATTTGACCCAGCAATACCACTGCTGGGAATATATCCCAGAGAGGCAAAAAAGTACAATCGAAACAACATCTGCACATGTATGTTCATCGCAGCACTGTTTACAATAGCCAGAATCTGGAAAAAACCCGAATGCCCCAGAACGGATGACTGGTTGAGGAAACTTTGGTACATCTATACAATGGAATACTATGCAGCTGTTAGAAAAAAGGAGGTCAAGAATTTTGTAGTCAAGTGGATGGGCATGAAAAGTTTCATGCTGAGTGAAATGAGTCAGAAAGTGAGAGACAGACATAGAAAGATTGCACTCATCTATGGTATATAGAATAACAGAGTGGGAGACTAACACTCAAGAACTGTAGAAATAAGTACCAGGAGGTTGACTCCATGGCTTCGAGGCTGGCCTCACGTTCCGGGGAAAGGTCAACTCAGAGAAGCGATCACCAACTACATTGTAGTCGAAGGCCATGTGGGGGAAGGGAGTTGCGGGCTGAATGAGGGCTAGAGACTGAGCACAGCGGCCACTGAACACCTTTATTGCAAACCACAACAGCTAATTAGAGAGAGAAAACAGAAGGGAATGCCTTGCCACAGTGGCAGGGTGGGGTGGGGGGGAGATGGGATTGGGGAGGGTGGGAGGGACACTGGGTTTACGGGTGGTGGAGAATGGGCACTGGTGAAGGGATGGGTTCCAAACTTTGTATGAGGGAAGTATAAGCACAAAAGTGTATAAATCTGTAACTGTACCCTCACGGTGATTCTCTAATTAAAAATAAATAAATTAAAAAAAAAAAAGACTAAGAGTAACCTAGACAGAGATAAACTTTTCAGATAACTTAGATAATTCTAGGTTACCTAATTTGCATATCAATAAATCATAATCCTTTCTCTTAATTCTTTTTATTAACACACAGTTCACAGGCTATAAAATTTACCCAGTAAAGCATGCACTTTAATAGTTTTCAGTCTATGGTGTAATCTATTGCTTATTGCTATTTTCAATAATTTCAAAAAAGAAACCTGTATCCATTAACTATCACCTTCTTTTATTCCTCTTCATGCAACCCCTGGCAGCCATTAACCTTATTTCTAATCCCACTTTATAGAAATTTCATACAAATGGAATCATACAATATGTGGCCTTTTGTATCTGCCTTCTTTTACATATATATCATTTTAAGGTTCTTCTGTGTCATAAGAATAAAAACTTTACTTCTTTTTTTTGTAACTGAATAAAAATTTCATTATATGGTTGTATCACATTTTGTTTATGGTTGAATATGTTGATAGGTATTTGGAATGTTTCCAGTTTTTGACTATTACAAATAGCATTCATATGAACCTACATATAAAGCTTTTGTATGGATACATGTTTTCAATTCTCTTTGGGTATATACCTCAGAGTGGATTTGTTTGTCATATGAAATGTTATAAGGAAACAGGAGATCTTTGTGATTTTTAGGCTAGAAATCACAGAGAGGCAATATGCACAAGAATGAGGCTTTATTGAAAGGACCTTTTTCCTGGCCAAAAAGAGGAGAGGGGAGGCAGTAGAGGTGCAGAGGTGGGAAGGATCCTACCTGACTTTCTGGGGACACCTTAATGAGAATTTTGTGATCATTTTTGATTGTTATGCAATGCAGGGGGAGGTCTATTCATGACTTTTCTGAGGCATGAAAGCTTCTTTCCCCCTAAAAACCAGGGTTTCTCTCTTTTACTTTCTTAATAGTTCTCAACAGGGGTAGCCATAGCAATCTTAAGCTTTCATGCTAGGTAGAGTGTCATTTACCATGCTAATAAATTATAGCTGTAATATAATGTGAAAAACTAGGTCATATAGGGGAAAAAGTCAACGTGGTCTTATTTTAGACTCTATCATCGATTCTGCTGGTATTGATAGATTCGAAACTTTTAATTTAAAAATCTACATCCTGAAATTCTGTGCAATATCTCAGAGCAGAACATGAGACTTTCAGTTCCTATCTCAAACATTTTATCATCACTTTCATGCTATACTTAGATGTAGTTAACTCATTTTTATTTCTGTAGGAATATATGGACCCAGGAGTGATAGCACTGTGGTAGGGTGTTCGCCTTTCATGTGGCCGACCTGTGTTCAATTCCTCCGCCCCTCTCAGAGAGCCCAGCAAGCTACCAAGAGTTTCACGCTTGCACGACAGAGCCTGGCAAGCTACCCAGGGCGTATTGGATATGCTAAAAACAGTAACCATAAGTCTCACAATGAGAGACAGTTACTGGTGCCCGCTCGAACAAATCGATGAGCAACAAAATAACAGTGACAGTGACAGTGACAGTATATATGAGGATTTCAACTTTTGTACCTCTTTTCCCTCACTTCATCTTTTTTAAAATTTTTAAAATATTTTTTAAATGAATAACCCTGAGATATAGTTACAGACTTACAAACTTTTGTGATTATGTTTCAGTCATACACTGCATTTTTCTTGAGATGAAATTACTGATGTTTATACAGGACTCAGGGCAAAGACAATCCTTGAGCAAGTGTTATGCAAACACTGCTAAATAAGTAGACTGGTAACAGTAGTGTTCACAAATAATGAGCATGCATATTGTAAGGGGGGCATTGACGTCAATAGAAACATTGTCAAAGGAATACAGGTAACAGATGGAAGAATTGGTAAAAAAAAAAAAAAAAGAACCCCAGTATACCTCCCATCCCACCCCATCCCCCACCCCCACCTGTGTGGCAGATGATTTTCACTTTACTCTTTACTTTGATTACATTCAATATTTCAACAGAAAACGCGCTATTATTATTTGAAATTTTCCCCCAACAATCAGACCTGCCGAAAAGGCATCATTTGATAATTTGTTTTCCATTGCTGAGAATAAAGAGCATATGAGGTCCCGCAGTTGCAAAGTTTTGGATTTCTGGTATTTTAGTAATTAAGTCCAGAGAAATTTCTGCCAGAATTCGTGTCACTGCAAGCTCGTGCCTCTGTTTAGTGGGATCTAAAAGATGGTGGTTGCCACACCACCGCTGCCGTTGAAAGGAAAGGCTGAAAGAAAAAGCTTTCCCCTCCCGGGGTGGCATGGGGCCATAGCTTAGTTCACAGTCTAGACACATTTCTGCAAGAAGCCACTGAGTTCTGAAATTAGTGGACCTCAGGGATCATGGTCATTCAGGAGCAGAGGAGGTGTTCATGAGGGAGTGATGTTATTCTATATTCCACAAATGAGTGCAGTTCTTCTATGTCTGTCCCTCTCTTCCTGACTCATTTCACTTAGCATGATATTCTCCATGTCTATCCATTTATAAGCATATTTCATGACTTCATCTCTCCTAACAGCTGCATAGTATTCCATTGTGTAGACGTACCAAAGTTTCTTTAACCAGTCATCTGTTCTAGGGCACTTGGGTTGTTTCCAGAGTTTATTGTGAAGAGTGCTGCAATGAACATATAGGTACAGATGTCATTTGTACTGTGCTATTTTGCATCCTTGGGATATATTTCCAGAAGTGACATTGTGGGGTCATATGGAAGCTCAATTTCTAGTATTTGAAGGACTGTCCATATTGTTTTCCAGTGGGCATTCCCACCAACAGTGAAAGAGCGTCCCTTTCCCCCCCAATCCACACCAGCACTGGTTTCTTTTGTTCTTTTGAATGTGTGCCAGTCTTTGTGGTGTGAGATTATATCTCATTGTTGATTTGATTTGCATCTCCCTGATGATTAGCAATGTGAAGCAGTTTTTCATGTGCCTTTTGGCCATTTGTATTTCTTTTTTGAGGAAACTTCTGTTCATTTCTTCTCTCCATTTTTTAATGAGGTTGGAGGGTTTTTTCTTGTACAATTTTACTAGTGTCTTATATATCCTGGATATTAATCCCTTATCAGATGGGTATTGGATAAATATTCTTTCCCATTCTGTGGGCTCTTTCTGTATTTTGGTCACTGTTTCTTTTGAAGTGCAGAAGCTTCTTAGTTTGATGTAGTCCCATTTGTTTATGTTTGCTTCCACTTGCATGGTCATTGCTGTTTCATCCTTAAAGATGCTTTTAGCTTCAATGTCATGGAGAGTTCTGCCTGTACTTTCCTCTGTGTACCTTATAGATTCATGTCTGATATTGAGGTCTTTAATCCACTTTGATCTGACTTTTGTTTGTATAGGCCATTGTTACTTGTAAGGGATTTCTACTCAAATTTCTTTGCTCACTTTAAAATTGCCTGTCAATTTATTACTGAATCGAAAAGTTTCTCTGCGTATCTTGATAAATAACTTCATATTATGTGGTTTGTAATCATTCCCCTCCCTCATTTTATCATTGGTCTTGATGATGTCCTTTTGAACTATAAACTTTTAATTTTTATTAATTCTAATTTACCCCTATTTCTATACTGTTCCTTTTAATTTCATGAGAATTTAGCATTAGTTTGCTAATTTATTTTAAGTAGCCATGTGAGAATTTGATAGCGATCGCAGTCATTCTGTAGATCTGTTTGAGAAGTATTGTCATCTTAATAGTACATGAACATGAGGTGTTTCTATTTATAAATAAATCATCTTAAGTTTCTCTCCACGATGTTTTGTAGTTTTCAGAGATCATTTTTCAGATTGAATTTTGTTAAATTTACTCCTAAGATTTTTTTGTTATAAAAATAAAATTTATTTCCATAATTTAATTTAGATTGTACATTGCTAGCATATATACATACAATTGATTTAGTCATTATTGATATTGTTTCCTAAAATCTTCCTAAAAAGATTTTATTCAATGTCTTATAGGTTTTATATGAAAGGGCATGTCACCTGCAAAGATAATTTTTCTTCCTTTCCAATTTTGATAGCTTTTATTTATTTTTTGTGCATAAATCCCTCAGTTAAATTCTCCACACAATGTTGAACAGAAGACACTTGAGATGATATCCTGACTTCATAGGGGAAAATTTTCCGTTTTCTACTCTATTTCTGTTTATGTTTTTGGGCCACACCTGGCGATGCTCAGGGGTTACTCTTTGCTCTGCACTCAGAAATCACTCCCTGCAGTCCTTGGGGGACCATCTGAAGTGCTGAGTGTTGAATTCAGGTCAGTAATGTGCAAGACAAACTCCCTAACTGCTGTACTATAACTCCATCCTCCCATTTTCTATTCTTGGGTATGTTTCCTGTACTTTTAAAATAACCTGAAAAACTTATTTTTCGGTTCTAATTTTTGGAGTGTTTATTTTTTTATCTTGAGTCATGTGTTCTGTAAATTTCATTTTGTGAAATTACTACATTTTTACTATTTATTATTTTTTCCTCATTCTATTTTTATTGTGTTGCATTCAGAAATTTTCATATGTTGATTGTTTTCTTTCTTTGGTCATCGGATCATCATCATCATCATCATCATCCCGTTGATTGTCAAATTTCTCAAGTGGTCTCAGTAACGTCTCCATTCATCCTCGCCCTGAGTTTTAAGAAGCCTCTCTTTACTCATCCTTTCCAATGGTGCCGCATTGGAGACTCAGGGTCAAGGGAATGAGACCCAGCATTGGTACTGGTTTTGGCATATGAATATGCCATGGGGAGTTTGCGAGGCTCTCCCATGTGGGCAGGAAACTTGGTAGCTTGCCAGGCTCTCCCAGAGGGAGAACTAGGTCAGAAACTTCCGGAAGCTTGGTTTTAAAGTCTCTGAATGTTGGCTGTTGTTGGGATTACATGGTGCCTGGGGCAGTCTGGGTATGACCGCCTAGCTACTGGAAGATGAGGAATCTGGGCAGAAGAGGCCAGTCCCGATCCGAGCAGGCTTGAAGGTCTCAGACCCGGATCCCACACACCTGAGTTCTTCTGCCGGTTCCTTCATGCTGTGAGGCTCTTCCGAACGTGTGGCAGAGAGTCTCTTGCCCCCATGCCTGGCTCTCTTCCCCAGGGCTCCTTTTCCGCCCAGCTTCCCCATCTTCCGGTAGCTAGGAGGTCACACACAGGGTCATAGGATATAATTTTTTAAAAGTTGCTAGTATATTATTGATTGCATTTATGATATAGTCATGAGGAATATTGGTCTGCATAAATATCCATAGGATGAATTAAGATTTTTAATTCTCTTCTATTTAAAAGGATCAAAAAAGAATTGTAAAAGCTTAGTGTTGTTTAATTTTTCTTTAAAATTTTTTTTGGGGGAAGCCATAATTGACAGTGCTCAAGAGCTGTTGCTTTATATGTGAATTATTTCTTGTTTTTCTTTTTTAAAATTCCACTGGTCTATATAACTCTTTTCTAATAATTTCAATACTTAAATGTCACCAACTTGTTCTTGACAGGGTCAAAAACATAACTAATCAGGATAAATGTATCAATCATTGCATACTATATGTCAAAAATAAGCATATGTGTGTGTACTAGTCATCTTTTGCTTTATAGAAAAACCTTTGAAATGTTCTTATTAGAATTCCATTGCGTTTTAGATACTTTTGTTCTGGTAATTTGACATTAGTCTTGTGCCTTCGAGAACACAACATGGATTTGACAAGATATTATGTGATTTAAAGGAATCAAAGATAAGCATTTACAAAACTCAAAACTAGTAATAAAACTAGAAAGATAGCAATATAATCTGAATTTGAGTTTTAAGGTTTCTGATGAACCTCATGACAAGAGTAATAGAATTTTTCCAGCATAATATTTGATTACAGGCTCCAAACATATTTTAAAGTTTTTTTTCTCCCAAAGTCTTCTTTTAATACTCATCCTATTATTTTTTTGTATGCTAGTAATTTTTACACATGAGGTTCCTCAAGAGAAAATTGACTATATCAATAGGTATATCAATATGGAAAAGAAGATGCTGTGATTTAATAGTGAATCTAGTGGGATATTCCTAAGAATTGATTGCACTTTGCATTGGTACAAACTAGATGAACTGCTGAGTATTTATTTTCATCACTGTATCAGTGTCATCCCATTGCTCATTGATTTGCTCTAGCAGGCAACAGTAATGTATCCATTGTGAGACTTGTTACTGTTTTTGGCATATTGAATACACCACGGGTACCTTGCCAGGCTCTGCCATGCAGGTGAGATACTCTCATTCGCTTGCCAAGCTCTCTGAGAAGGGTGGAGGAATTGAACCTGGGTCGGCCACATGTAAGGCAAACGCCCTACCTGCTGTGCTATTGCTCCAGCCCATCGCACTCACACACACACATACACACACAAGCACACACTCAAAAATAAAAACCCAATAACATACTGATGTTGATTAAGAAGTTGTGCTTTTAAAGTTGAGGACCACATTTAATCTGTGGCTTTGCAAAAAAGAATGACATATGGCAGAGGAGGAGAACTTGACTAAAGATTTACTAGGTAGCCTACTTAATAACAAACTGTTTCCACTTCTGGCAGGATTTATCATGTGGAATACTTTCTTGAAGGCCAGTGTATGAGCTCTTTCCTGGATACAAAGCACTCATTTTGTCTCTGTACCAAGTGTTCAAACAAGTGTTTTCCTTGGTCAGTCCCTCATACAGAGGAGTGCCCTGTAGTACTGTGACCCTTGACCATCCTTGGGTAATTGGAACCTGAAGCCAGAGGTCTTACTGACACAGAGAAGAGTTTTTGCAGGGCACATTATGAAAGATGAACCATGTAACTGGATATTTTTTCATCTCTTATAAGAAATAGCTTTGGTAAAACTGTCTGAGACACACACTAAGCACCAGAAAAATTCCTTCAAAAAGTGTGAGTAAGATTTTTTTTTAAATACAAATACAAAAGCATCGCCATTGTTCTCTAAACACATAACCATATTTTCTGCTTCTCGAATAACCAAGCCCAGTGAATATTTTGGCATCAATAATCTGCTGCAATTTAAGGGTCAAACATGGGGTCAGGAAAGCGTTTTACACCAATCAGATAAGAAAGCAGAAAAGCAAGAAAAAACCAATACCTCAAATCTTCTCTAGCTGGTTTTGAGAATCAACTTATGCTCCAAGAACAGAGGATGGGTCAGACTCACAGTTTGAGGGCTGGAGTGCACTTCTAGCGTGTTTTCTCTTCTGATGCGAATGGGGGTTCAGTGATTGGTTCTCCTGATTTACGGATCTTCTACCACACAACAGTGTGTAAAACGCATTTGCACAGTTGGAAGTATAAAAACTTCAATGACCAAGGCACACGCTACTAGATGTATATCAGGGCTATACATTCTGCTGCTAATAACTGATGCTCCACCCTGTGCAGGACATCCTGCATGTGCATTTAAATGCAAACATTAAGGGGTTAAATTTGTGATAGGGTGCCATGGAAACAATATGGGTTACTGTAGCACTGTAGCACTGTCATCCTGTTGTTCATCCATTTGCTGGAGCGAGCACCAGTAACGTCTCCATTGTGAGACTTGTTACTATTTTTGGCATATCAAATACACCACGGGTAGCTTGCCAGGCTCTGCCATGTGGGCGGGATACTCTTTGGTAGCTTGCCGGGCTCTCTGGGAGGGAAGAAGGAATTGAACCAGGGTTGGCCCTGTGCAAGGCAAACACCCTACCCGCTGTGCTATTGCTCCAGTCCATGGGTTACTAAAAAACATTTAAGAAAGATACATGTGCTCCTATGTTCCATGCAGAACTATTTATAATCACCAAAATCTGGAAACAATCCAAGCATACAAGAATAGATGCCTGGATAAAGAAATTGGGGTTATGGAATAGATGATGGGATAAAGAATAAATGACAGAATAAAAAATTAATTAGTATATATCTATATCATGTATAATAACATGCACATATACTTATGTAAATATGTATGTATATATATTCACATATATAATGGAATACTACTCCACTATAGAAAAAGAAACCATGCAATTGCAATTTGCAACTATATGGATAGAATTAGAGGTTAGCATGTTTACTAAACCCAGTCAGATACAGAGGGACAAGTCAGAATCATCTCTTTTATATGTGGGATATAAAAAAAACATGGTAAGGAAGTAGCAAATGCCCATACAAGACAGAACTGGAGAACTGGTCTATGGAACTGAGCTAACCAACAGATAAGGCCAGGGGCTGCCTGGGAGGGGATCTTGGAATAATGGTGAAAGGAATCAGACAATCTCGTTGAGGGTGTGGTGCAGGAATGTTATATGCATAAAATCCTATTATAAACAATATAAACCATGTTGCCTCAAATAAAAAAAATAAAAATAAAAAAATAGAAAACATAAAAAAATATAGGGGCTGGAGCGATAACACAGCGGGTAGGGCATTTGCCTTGCACATAGATGACCCAGGTTCAATTCCCAGCATCCCATATGGTCCCCTGATCACCGCCAGGAGTAGTTCCTGAGTGCAGAGGCAGGAGTAACCCCTGTACATCGCTGGGTGTGACCCAAAAATAAATAAATAAACATAAAAATGGTCTGTTTGTGAAAAGTCACTTACAGTTCCAATATCATTTTTGTTACCTTTATGGGAATATACTAATTCATTGTATTAAAAATTAATACTTAGTATTTAGAAGCAAAAACAAAAGTAATTAGAAGGCTAAAGTAGAAGAGGGAAGAAGCCCAAAGAGATGCAAGACAGCAAGGAACTCAGTAATCCGTGGGGAGTAGTTTTATTGATTTACACAGGAATCCTAGAAAGTAGCGGTATTATTGCTCATTGTTGATATATAAAAATTCTAGCTTGGAAATATTATTTTTCCCATGGCAAATACATAGCAGAGCTGAAATTTAAATCCAGGTCTTTGCTGGATCTCCTAAATCTGGGTTCTTCCCTCATCTCTTGAATACCATAGTCTTCAGCCACCTTCTTTTGGATTTATGGATAAGATCAATTCATGCTGAAAGCCAAGTTGTATCCAGTGGAAAAAGTTTAAGTCCTTTCCCTAAATCCTTCGGGTGGTCATTTGACCACTGGATATATGCCTATCATCCAACGAATGTCTTTTCCTCTCTGACCACAGTGAATGACGAAGATTTCTCACCTAGTTGGATCCCATTAGCAAGCAACCCTGTGGGATTGCAGTCCTCAAATCCACACAACAAATGTGTTGAAGCTAATGCACAGTGAGCCTGGGGAATGTCTAGGCTGCTTTTCCCCTCTCCCTCTGGGTTTGTCACCCATTCTCATTTATAATTTATATCATGTCTTGAATGTGAAAGGCTATTAATGGGGCTAACGCCTATACCAGTAAGGTCATAGACTCACTCCACTTCCTATGTCTTAAACAGTTTCTGATTCATTAACTTTTTAAATGATGAATCAATGTTTTTTTTTTGAGTGCCTAATTGAGGGAAAAAACCCATCAAAGTATAATGAATTGCTAGAACATATTAATAGAGCTAAGAAATATATAAATCTAAGTACTAGGTAAGGTAAGATACTTTTAAAATTTTGCCTCACCATCTACACTCTGGAGTCCCTAGTGAGACCCATAGTTTATGTATATGCAGGGCGGGGGCCTCCACATGCAAGACATGTGCTTTGGTCTTTTGAATTTTCAATCCCTTCTCAGTAAAAATATTTTCAATGTTTTTTTTTTGGGGGGGCACACCCAGCTTTTCTTAGGGCTTACTCTGGCTCTGTGCTCAGGGATTAAACACGGGTCAGCTAAGTATAAGGCAAGTGCCCTACCTGCCTTATTATCTTCTAAGGAAATTTTCAATAATTTTTGTCCACATAAAAGTAAGGTCCTTATTCAAAGATTTCAAGTGCCCAGAGCTGGAGATAGTACAGCAGGCAAGGAGCTCACCTTGTTTGTGGCTGACACAGGTTTGATTTCTGCCATTCCATAGGACTGCAAGGATAAGTGCTGAGAAGTCCTCCCTCCTCCCCCAGAAGGAGCCCAAGTGTCACTATCACAGTCATAGAAAAGGGAAAATATTATTTGTTACATATTTTTTGGGACTCCATGCTAGACTGTTTTCACTCGGGGTGCCCCAGAGGGAAGCAGGTGAGAGCCCTCTCTGCCCCAAGGGACCCCAGCAGCCGACCTCCACTACACAGCGCTCCGCTGCCACACTCCAGGCTGCTTTCTACATGCTCTGCCTGAGCCTCACGCATGAGCGAAGTCCCATGGAACCCAGGTAATGCAGAACTTTGTGATCTTGGACATTGGGCTCAATGGAAACTGGCAGCAGAGATCCTCTGCCTGCTTCCCCCAATCTCCAGCGACCTGGGGGTCACACCCATAAGCCACCTCCTGCTGGCCCCAGATAATCTCCTTATTGGCCACTCTCCAGAACTCATGGCTGCTTCTCCCGAAGAGAGCATAAAATGAAGCCCCCATAACAATGCCACTGGCCTCCACGCCAGGCTGTTTTCACTTGGGGAAACCCAGAGGGGGGTGGATGAGAGCCCTCCTTGCCCTAAGGGACCCAACACTGACAGCCGACCTCCACTACCCAACCGCTGCCAGGCTCCAGGATGCTTTCCACAGGCTCAGGCTGAGCCTCACATGAGTAAACATATTCCTGGACTGCGCAGCTGCAAAGCGGTCACGTGACACATCATCATAGAGGGAAATAAATACATATGCCTCTCAGAGAGCCTGGCAAGCTACTGAGAGTATCCCGCCCACATGACAGAGCCTAGCAAGCTCCCCGTGGTGTGTGCCATATGCCAAAAACAGTAACAATAACAGGTCTCATTCCCCTGACCCTGAAAGAAGCCTCCAATTGTTGGGAAAGACGAGTAAGGAGAGGCTGCTAACATCTCAGGGCTGGGATAAATGGAGACGTTACTGGTGCCCGCTCGAGTAGATTGATGAACAACGTGATTACAGTGATACAGTGATCTATATTTTGAGGTTTATCAAGGTAAAACAACATACATGACTACCATTTCCTAACATTGGGCCAATTAGGCAAAGTGAACTGTGCTTCTGGTAGGCTCACTAAAATATGAAACAAGTGTTTCTTATAAGCCAGAGAAGTGGATGTGGTTGTACGGTTAGTTGAAAGAAGCTGGGAGTGCACCAAAAGAAACATCTTGTAAGGCACAGGGTAGTCCTATAGAGGGAGAGTTGCTCATCCCAAACAGTAATCTATTAAAAATACCACATGGGCCTGTAGCCAGTGGGACTCCACCTGAGCAGGCAGTGGGAGAACCCCGGGAGGCTATGTGAACAATTTGCCTCAAGGTGATTTAGACCCTGAGTATTATCTATATCTGATGTATATTATATCCCGTTGATCATCAATTTGCTCAAGCGGGCACCAGTATTATATAAGATAAAAGTTATTCTTTGGTGTTAATACTGAAATGCATTAAGAATTTGAGGGTGATGGGAATATGGCTCAAAGAAATAGAACACACCCCTGACATGTGTGGTCCTGAGTTTAATCCCTGGCACAGCCTGCTCCTCGTCCCCCAGTCCCAGAGCTTCCCGCTGTGGTTTGGTTGCCCCTGAGCACTACACAGTGTTCAGTGGAGGCTGAACACTGAATCACCTACATTGGGTCTTCATAGGACTAGGTTATTTCTCACACACCCAGAGAACTTCTATCATGTGTCCCCCATTAAAAAAGAATACTTTGGGGCTGTTGAATAGATAAGGATTTTCAGGGACCAGAAAACAATACCATGTCTGTCTCTATTCTCTCAAAATTCATATATTGAAACTCAAATACCAATGTAATGATATAGAGAGGGGACTTTATAGTAATTATGTCATGAGGGTAGAGTCTCATAAATGGATTAGTGCCATTTTAATAAGAGCCCAGAGAAGTGTATCATTTTCTTTCTACCTTATAAGGGCGCAGCAAGAGGGGTGATCAGAAGAGGATCCATCCTCACTGAGAATTTAACCCTCAGACACTTAACCATGAGGCTCTTAAAAATAAATGTTAAAGAGTGTGTTTTAGTTTTTGATCAATTAAATGTTAACTATGAAGTCTTGAGACATATTCAATGGTGCTCAAGGACTCTTTCTGTGCTAAGGCTGACTCCCGGTGATGTGGTGCCGGGGATTTGAATTGGGGTCAGTTGCGTGCAAGGCAAGTGCCTTACCCTCTACACTAACCTATGGATCCACAAATACTAGATATTTTCGCCACCAGGTTTATAGTATTCTGTTATAACTTCTAGCTCCTTGAACCAATTAGGACATATTTATTCTAATTAAAGTTTTGCCCTCAGATACATTCTAAAACTTTTATAAATTACCATTCATCTCAACATCATTATATCAATAGTTAATTTAGAATTTTAATCTTAATCAATAATTATTTATAAATTATTGTGATTTATAATTACATATAAACATTATCTTTAATCCTACTTGCCTGTCCCTTTTATATTTTCCTCACCTTTTCTAGGTTTTCCTTTTTTGCTTGGTTTGTCTTAACCTACTTCACTGGTAGCTCCTATTCAGTATTCATTGTTTGATCTTATTTTTTTTTCTCCATGTTTGAGTTCTCTGCATGGACTAGTAGGATTGAGTTCTATGAATCTTCACACTTCTTTGGTGATACTACTCATGAGATAACTGGTGCAATTTTCTCCTTTGATAAGATATCATCTATTTTTCTCCTTGTTAGCACTTCCTGATATAAAACAAGACAGATATTCCTTACTTAGTGTTTTATAGAATTTTTTTTATTTGGTTCCTTTTTCTGAAAAATTCTTCTGGTTATTCATTTCAATTCTTTGCAAAAAAAGATACATTCTCAAACGTGCCATCATGGCACCCTATTTGACATAACCATTATCACTATTTCCTTAGATTGTACTTTTCACTTATGCCATACTATGATTTGGGGGGTGGGTGTGTCAGGAGTTCTCAGGGCTTATACCTGACTCTACTACTCTACCCTGTGGTACAAGGATCACATCTGGCAGAGCTTGGGGGATGTGGTGTCACAGATCCTAAGCACCAATAAAATGTTTTATCCATTGTTCTATCTTTCTAGCCCTGACATACCATGATTTATTTCTTATGTCTATCTCACCCAATTATAACATCAACTCCACATGAAAAATTCTTGTCCACAAACAAATATGAAGAAATATACCATCTACTAATTTGGATCTAGATTTATTTATTTATTCTAGGTGAATATTATGAGGGTAAGATTTATCCAAATTGGCAGAAAATTTACCTGTAATACATAATAATGCAATTCTATAGCCATTTGCTTCATTTGCTTCATAATTACACTATTGAATAGATGCTGCAGTTTTTATAAAGAACAGAATCTCAGGACCCACCTAACATCTAGACAACCTGAAATTCTTGGAGGAGAGTGAAAATTAAGTATTTAATCTTCAAATTAAATTAAATAATTAATTTTCAAAAATTCACCCAGCAATGATTTTTCCTACAAAATATAGGGTTTATGCACTAAAAAATTTATCCCTCTAGTCAACTTCTTACTTCATAATTCTTGCCAATAGGACTTCTTGGGAGAAAGATGTTTTAATATCAATTTAAGTAGTATTTCCAGCTGAAATCAGTTAACTGCATTTGAAATAGTTTTAATAATCTAAAAAACCTTTGCATTTAAAAACCAAATTCAATATCATATATCTATAAAATATCATCTACAGATGTTTTATAAAATATCATATACGGTCTTAAAAACTATGTTTTTGGCATGTTTTACTTTTTCTGAAGTTTTTCTTACCTTCCATATTCAATTACTAACTGCTTGATAATTGATCCAGTCAAGTTAAGTTTTATGATTGTCTTAAACTCACAAATGATATGGGAGCAGTTCCACTATGTAAAGACCATTATTTCCAGTACAATTGGATAAAAATCGGTGAAGAAACACACAATGTATCAGTGATGAACTGTATCTGGAATATCTGAGCAAGGGCAGAATCATCACTTTAAAATACAATCTCATCATGTAGTTCATCTGCTTAAAATCATATAATCTTCAGTTACTGTTAATATAAAGTTCAAGTTCTAAGTTTATCTAAAGATGCTCCTCCTTCATTCAATGCCTAATTCACTTTGCAATCTGTCATTAGACCGTGTTAATATAGTAAGATGCATCCTCCAATCCTATCCCTCCTCTAATTGTCTAAATATGTGGTCTCCACCTTCCTTCTTTGCCTTTCCTGGATAATTCATATTTATTTTCTCAGGTTCAGTGTATCCTCCACTAATCTTGTATTTTTGTATAACAACTTCTCACTGTCTTCTAATGTAGAATTTTTCACTATATGTTCAGTACTGTGTATTTGTCCTGTGTTGCATATGCTAAATGAAATTAGTCAATTATGGAATAGTTGTTGTTTTAAGTTTTTAATTAAAAATGTTTGGGTTTAATAAGAGATATATATTTTTAAATCCCAATGGTGCTCAGAACTTACTTCTAGTTCTGAAATCAGGAATCACTCCTGGTGAACTTGGAGGGTGCTGCTGGGGATTGAACCTGTGTAGGCTGTGTGCAAGATAAGCAGTACCCACGGCAGTCTCTCTGACTGGGATAATTTAAATAACAAACTCAGTTTTTATAGACAAATTACATGTTTGTATAAAAGAAACTATCCCATCCATCCTGAGATGATTTGGCAGCTTTCTGCCTAGAAGGAATGAAGGAAAATTTGCACATACTACTGATTATAGGGAAATGTATACAATCCAAACATAATCTAAAAAGAAACAGATATGTTTCTTATGGTGATAGGTAAATTTTGCATTTAAAAGACATTTTGTATAATAGAAGCATTTATGAAGCACTTATGACTCCTATGACTCTTTTCACTACACAAGTAAAAATTTTGTACCTATTAAGGACTTCCTGACTTTTATGGTTATCTATGACAGTGCTACAGTGCTACTGGTAATAGAGTTGTTAGTAGTAGTAATAATTTCTTTTTTTGCTATTGAAATAAAGTACTTTATGAATTAAAATTGCGGAAGGGGACATTTGACAGTGGTATATGGAAATTAGATGTTGTAAGTGGTAATTATAATTACACTAATGCAGTATATCCAAAACTTATGTAGAATTATAAGCCAGTGCTACTAAAATAAAATATTAAGGGTATAATAGCATCTTAGAATTGTTTTGATGGATTATAAATAGCACTGTAGCACTGTTGTCCCGTTGTTCATCAATTTGCTCAAGTGGGCACCAGTAACGTCTCCATTGTGAGACTTGTTGTTACTGCTTTTGGCATATCAAATACACCACGGGTAGCTTGCCAGGCTCTGCCATGTGGGCGGGATACTCTCAGTAGCTTGCCAAGCTCTCCAAGAGGGACGGAAGAATCTGACCCGTGTCGGCCACGTGCAAGGCAAACGCCCTACCCACTGTGCTATTGCTCCAGTCTGGATTATAAATAGCATAGTAAAAATTATAAAAGCTTATCAAAACTTTTAGTTGATCCCAGTCATATTAGTTAAGGCAATGCTATCTACAGTAAAAATTTTAAGAAGTGTATAGCAGCACAAGCCCAGTAAAATCTTACTTCCTAATAGGAAATTTATTTCTTATAAAACCTTGCATATTTTTATTTTCCTAAGCAGCAAGATAGCTTCAGTTAGGTAAAATTTACAAGATTCAGAGTTTGTTCTTTCTGTGACTCCATATCTTCACCATGTGGTTTCTAAGATCATTAGATCTTACCATATAAATTTAGTGGAATAATTTAGAAGATTGCATCAATTTTACAAGCCACATCTAGGAATAAAGCTTGCCACTTTGGCTCATATGACAATGGATATGTCTCCAAAATACATAAGGGAGACTGAGAAACGTGGCTTAGTTATGTGGTCAAGGAGAAGGTTATTCAACAGTTTTAGTACCCATTATGCTAACTGGAGACGTCCAGTTAGATTTCTCACCGTCTGTTCTCTATCCATTTTCTTTCACTAATTTTCCATTAAAGTTTGCTTAAAAGTTGATAATTCTGACCAATAACATAATATTTAAGGTATAAAAACATAATTATTATGTACTGCATGCAGTCTCAACATTACAATGCTTGTATAGTAATTTTCCCTCTAACAATAATTTTATGCAAATGAACACAATCCTTTCCATTGTTAACTTTCTACTTATAATTCTTTCCTTCAAAAATAGGAAAGGGAAATAATCTTCATAGGTATATTTATAAAGAAGTGTAAAAACAAAGTTAGTAAAAGAAAGACTTTAGCTTAGGAACTATTCATTTTATAACAATTGTATAAAGAAACTTGAACAACACAGCTTAATTTATGCACATGCTAAATCTGAATAATAAAATTAGTATTCACTGAATGTCAACTACACTTATCAGTATAGTAATACTCATTTGCATGAATTGAGAATCATTCTCCATTATTGATAGGAGAAAAAAGTGAAACAAAAAAAAGTGAGAAAGGGAGATAAAGAGACTAATAAGTCTGTCAGAGTGTCTATAATAGAGGAAACAAGATATTAGAGAAAGGTTTGATAAATCTACTTCATTTTTAAGCTAACTACTTGATTGTACCAGAACATTGAAGTATGCTTCAGGAAAACTGCTAAATCAATGCTTTTGACCTCGTCCATTGAAATTTTATTCACATGCCTTACCTACCAAATTTCAGCAACTTTTCCAAACACCTGAAATAACTGAATGTAATGTAGACTGCAAAGTATATAATAGTGCAAGTGAACAATGATAAAATGTCTTCTTGTTCAATAATTAAAACATGGTGTGAAAAAATTATTAAAATATTAAATATTTAAGCACATACAAACTTGCAAATCTATAGTGACAAACTCATAAAACAGAAGTCACAAATATACAAGCTAGAAATCACAAATATAAAATAATTATGTGAATGTAAGAATTGACCAAGATATTATCTGTAATTCATATTTGCAGAATTAAAGTAACCCCTTGGGTAGATTTGAAGACTGATATCATGCACTTGTTTTGCCGAAGTGTAAGATGGTGAGTCTAATTCATCATTTGAATAAAGACAATATTGAATATGTATACATTCTTTTAAATTTTTAGATTAGTTAGTATCAGCTGAAACAAAAAACTAACTGCTTTTACATAATACTCTACACACTGAAAAATTTAGTATTCTCTGTATTTAATATTTTTCCAACTAAATATGTGGCCAAAGGATATACACTAAAACAGGCATCTAATAATTATTTTGTCAACTTGGATCATAAACAACTGCCAAAAGACTACAAAGGACCGTAGAATGTCTACAGCGTAAAGATGCTTAGACAGCAGAGGCTGAATTTGGAATAAGTGTAGTATAGAGAAATGCTGTCCTGAGCACCCTATTTTTGATATTTATCATACAGTTCACTTTGTAATAATAATGTTCTCCTCAAGGTATCTTCTGTTTATGATTTAGTTTCCCATTCAGCTCTACGTTAAATGAAAAAATGTGTTAATTATGTTAATATGAATATATCGGTCAACTTGACCGTATTATGATTGTTTATTGATAGTGTGGTCTTAGGTGAATGATTAGCACAATTTTAACCCTGAGAAATGATTCTATTCTTAGTATCCAATGCAAGCAAGTTTTGAATTCCAAAGGATCTTGTACTGTGATTTAAAAAATGGAAAATTCTGTTTTGATATGCCATCATTTCTTGACTATTGTATAATTGATAAGTTATGAGACTTGCCAGGTAACAAGCTAGTACACCTAAATGAGCAATATACAAAGCACACATTAAAATAACAAAACAAAAAATAATTCTGATATACATCTTTTATACATTTTTCCCTACCCATTTCCCATAAATTCATAGAGGGAAAATATTTAAAATATATAAATCTAATATGTATATATATGTATATGTATAAATGCCTTTTGGAGAGTCCATCAAGCTACCAAGAGTATCCCGCCCACACAGCAGAACCTGGCAAGCTCCCCGTGGCGTATTTGATATGCCAGAAACAGTAACAATAACAGGTCTCATTCCCCTGACCCTGAAAGAAGCCTCCAATCTTTGGGAAAGACGAGTAAGGAGCTGTGAAAATCTCAGGGCTGGGACCAATGGAGATGTTACTGGCGCCGGATGAACAATGGGATAACAGTGATACAGTGATACATCTTTAAGAGGTAAGAACCAGATTAAACAAGTATAAGGGTTACTTTCAAGTTCTTCTCATTTCTGGGTTTATCTTTTACTATGGTTTTAATTATTTGTCTTTATTTGGTGATACTGTGAAATGTCTTTATAAAAAGTATTCTCTCAGATGTAGCTTAATTTCTTTTTGGTGACAGCAATATTTCATAAGTATATCTAGTTATTTTATACCAAACTATTCTAATTTTTTTCTGTATCCTTTTTATGAAAAGTCACTGTGTCTATGGCAATAGCCCCTAATTCAAACCTCATGAGACTGGTCATAAATATTGAGCCAAGTCTTATAGAGGAGGGTTATGGAAAATCAGCAAATAATTATGGGTATTTTATCAATTATCTTTAAAATTTAATTCTTACAGGTATATAAGATTTTATATTACATAAGTACATGAACAGATTGGCAAGGAGGAATTGAAAGTTGCATTATTTGCAAATGACATGATCATGTATGTAGAAAACCCTATAAAAAAGAATAAAATAAAATGAAATGACATTGGGGATGTAGCTCAGTGGTTGAAACTTGCTTTGCTTGTATGAGACCCTGAATTCAATCTCCAGCACCTAACAAAAATAATTTTAAAAAGTTGTTTTGATTTTTGGGCCATACCTGGTGGTGCCAAGGCTCACTCCTGGCTCTTCGCTCAGGGACCACTCCTGGGGAACTCAGGGGACCATATGGAGTGCTGGGGATCATATCTGGGTCTGCTTCATGCAAGGCAAAAGCCCCACCCACTGTGCCATTTTCTCCAACCCTAATTTTAAAACATTTTAGACTAAAAATGAACTTAGCAAAATTATAGTATACATAGTCAATGTCAATATGTGAAACCAATCTTTTAATAAATGTTAGCAATAGCACAGCAGGTAGGGTGTTTTCCTTGCATGCGGCCGACCCAGGTTCGCCCTTCTCAGAGAGCCTGGCAAGCTACCGAGTGTATCTTGCATGCACGGCAGTGCCTGGTAAGGAACCCATGGTGTATTTGATATATGCCAAAAACAGTAACAACAAGTATCACAATGGAGACATTACTGGTGCCCACTCGAGCAAATCAATGAGCAATGGGATGACAGTGATACAGTGATACAGTGAAGTACATGAGCAGCTATTGCAATGTTAGTGATATTAAAGAACAGATTATGCAATTGCCTCAGTTCTTCATACTGACAACTACCCATTGTTAGTACTTTGATATGTGGCCTCTGCCTCCATCTTTCTTTTCCTTTTTTAAAATTAATTATTTTTTTAAAAACTGAATCATAGTGAGATATGCAATTACAAAGTTGTTCACAATTGGGTTTCAGTCATATAATGTTCATATTTATTTTCTACCTCTAAAAAATGAATGTGACCATTTATGTTCTAGGTATACACTTTCACATCATTAGAAATGTGTGTTGCCTTGTTTCATCCACCATCAAAATGCCAATATCCCTTTACGTGACTGCGTGGAGGGAGCATGGGTATTAGTACATTGGGTCCTCCTCACTTTCAGTCCTCTCTACCTATTTTGGTAACCTCAGTCCTGTGATCACAGTATAAGGGCTTATTTTCTCTTGGATATGTTCTCTTACCTTGACTCATTATAGCCCATCTACTAGTGAAGTCATCCAATATTTGTCATTTTATTTCTGATTTGTTTTGCCTTGTATAATCCTGTCCAGTTACATGCAAGTTGCCATAAAGGAAGGAATTCATCTCACCTTATAGAGGACTAGTGGTCCATTGTCGGTTTATACTGCGATTTGGCACATAGGTTATTCCAGATCTTGGCTATTATACATAGTACCACAATGAACATAGGTTTGTATGCATTTTTTTTCTATTTGTTTTTGTGTTCTTTGAACAGATACCTAGGAGTAGCATTTCTGAGTAATATAGTAAATATGTTTTAATACTTTGAGAAATTTCTATACTAGTTTATATAGAAGATCGAACAATTTATATTCTACCAAGAACATACAAAAATTATTTTTTCACCTCATTGCTATCAGTATTTTTTCCCTAGTTTTTTTGATTTAGAATTTTCTCATAGGTCACTTTCACTGTCACTGTCATCCTGTTGCTCATTGATTTGTTCGAGCAGGCACCAGTAACATCTCTCATTGTGAGATTTACTGTTACTGTTTTTGGCATATCCAATACGCCACAGGTAGCTTGCCAGGCTCTGCCGTGCCTGCGTGATACTCTCAGTAGCTTGCTGGGCTCTCCGAGAGGGGTGGAGGAATCGAACACAGGTCTGCCGCGTGAAAGGCGAATGCCTTACCACTGTGCTATCGATCCAGTCCTCTCATAGGTATTAGGTAATAATAACTCATTGCCAATTTTGATTCGCATATCTTTGCTAGTGAGTGACAATATGCTTTTCTTCACAGTATAATGTACAGTGAAAATATTCAACGTGTGATAGCTTTGATTATTCAGATCATTTCATGATCCCATAAAAATTTTAGTAAGAGTTTATTCTAAATCTTTGGAGAATGTCATTGAAACTTTAATGGGGATTGTATTGAATTTGTATAATGCCTTGAGTGCATGGTCTTTTTTTTCTTTTGAGATTTATTTATGGAAATAAGGCCAGTAGTTGAGCTTACATGGTGGTGGCAGTGGGATGTGAGTGTGGCTGCTGTTTCTTCTAAAAGTTTGGGGAGTTGTGTAGGATGATCGTTTTGCCAATATTAATTCTTTCAATCTTTGAACATGATTTTTTTCCCCCATTAATGGTGTCCTCTTCTATTTCTTTCAATAGCGACTTATAGTTTTTTGTTTGTTTGTCTGTTTTCTTTTTTTGGGTCATACCCGGCGATGCACAGGGATCACTCCTGGCGCTGCACTCAGGAATTACCCCTGGTGGTGCTCAGAGGACCATATGGGATTCTGGGAATCGAACCCATATTGGCCGAATGCAAGGCAAGCGCCCTACCCATTGTGCTATCGCTTCAGCCCCGCGACTGACAGTTTTTTACCTCTGCTGTTAAATTGATTCCTAGTATAACTTTATGTTTCTGGATTACCTTTAAATGGGTTTTTAAAAAATTTTTATTTTAGTTTTATTTCTTTCTCTTCTGTTCATTAACATGAAGAGAGGTAATGTGCACGCACGTATGTGTGTGTGTGTGTGTGTGTGTGTGTGTGTGTCTGTTGGCTTTGTAGCCTGCTATTTTTTTGTATTGGTTTACTGTATAAGAGTTTTTTCAATGAAGGCTTTATGTTTCCTATGCATACTATCATGCCATCTGCAAATAGTGATAATTTAACTTGTTTTATAACTTATATCCCTTTGATTACCTTTTTCTTGCTTGATTGCCATGAGGAGGACTTCTAAAAGCATATTGAATGAACATGGAGAAATCGGGCATCTTTGTCTTGTCCCTGATTTCAGAGTGAAATCTTTCAGGTTTTTGCCATTGACTATTATGTTGGTTGTTGTTTTGTTGCAAATAGCCATTGCTATCTTGAAGTACATTTTTTTCTCCTTTTTGTTGAGGGTTTAAAATATATGAATAAATGTTGAATATTTCTGCATCTATTGATATGATCATATAGTTTTCCTTATGTTAGATATGTTAATTCATATGCATATGTTTTATCTTCATTTATCTTTTGTTGTTTTAGAGCAAGCAGATCCCATTGGGATACACTAGCATGTGACAGGGACGAGTGGAGACATTACTGGCGCCCGCTCAAACAAATCAATGGACAACGGGATGACAAGTGATGTATATGTTGAGCAATAATAACATCTCTGGCATGAAGTCCATTTGATCATGGTTTATGATTTATTTGTTATATTATTGGATTTGGTTCAGTATATTATGTTGAGGCTCTTTGCATACACATTCATCAGGAATATGTCTCTAGTTTTTTTTTTAGTTACATCCCTGTCTGGTTTTTGTATTAGTGTAATGTTGGCCTCATAGAAACTGTTTGGAAGGATTCCTGTTTAGTTGATATGTTGGAACAGCTTAAGGAATCTAGGCAGTAAGTCTTCATTGAAGGTTTGATAGAACTCACTAGTTAATCCATCTGGATGGTGGTTTTTGTTTTTTGGGAGATTTTTTTATTACTGTTTCAATTTTCTTATTTGTGAGTGAATTGGTCAGTACAGGTTTTATAAATCCTCCTTATTCAATTTGGGAGGTTGAATGAGTCTGAGAAGTCATTTCTTTGTATTTGGTTTGTATTTGTACTTTGTATTTGTATTTGTATGAGCAGATACCATTGGGCTACACTACCACGTGACCAGGACAAATGGAGACATTACTGGCACCCGCTTGAGCAAATCAAAGATCAACAGGATGACAAGAGATACAAGTGATTTGTACTTTGTATTTGTACTTTGTGATATAAAGATGTTCATAATAACCTCTTATGCTCTTTTGTATTTCTGAGGTATCTGTTGTAATTTATCTCCTTTCAATACTGACACAATTTGTCTTTTCTATCTTTTCCCATTGTGAGTCTAGTTGTGAGTCCTATTATTTATTATTTTGAAAAAACTGCTCCTGGTTTCATTAAATCTTTTATTTTGTTGATTTTCCTGTCATTGATTTTTGCTCTAACTTTGATTATTTCCTTCCTTTTACTAAATTTGGGATTCATTTGTTGTTCTTTTTCTATGTTTTAAACTGTGAGGCTAGGTTCTTGATTTGAACTGTCTTTATTTTCCTGATGTAAAATTGAATTTCTGCATTAGTACTAATTTTGTACTATGCCATGATATCTGGTTTTATGAATGAAATTTGTGTCTTTTCTCTTTTTAGATTTGAGGAAATTTTTAGATTTTTCTTTGATTTCCTCTTTGATCCACTTGTTATTGAGCACTCTGCTGTTTAGTTTCCAAATGTTGAAGATTTCCCTCACTTTCAATTTTCTTTTTTATTTTTGGGCCACATTCAGCAGTAAGTTCTCAGGTCTTACACCTGGCTCTGTGGTAGTGTTCCGAGGACCATGAATGATTCCAGGGCTCAACTCAGGGTCAGCTGTGCTCAAGACAAGCATCTTACCTACTGTTCTATCTCTCTTGTCACCCTAACTTTATCTTTGTGATTAATTTTTATATTCATGACCAGACATTGTGGTCTTAAAAATATATTAATATAATTTCTATTTTTATGATTTTTGTGGATACTTGTTTTATGTCCTGGCATGTCCCATTCTGGAGAATCTTCCATGTAACGATCCCTGAAGAACACTATATATATTTGGCATTTTGGGGGTGCAGCATGCTTCTTAGTTTCCATTGTTTCAAGTCCTCACTTAAGGTTCTTGTATTTTTAAATTGATTTTCTGTCTGGTTTATTGGTCTTATGGCAAGGTTGGGGTATTAAATCTTTCCCCTACTATTGTTTTGCTTTCATTTAATTTCATTTGCTTTCATTTAATTACTTAGGTCTATTATTAGTTAATTTATAAACTTTTCTGCCTCTTCATTTTGTGCATATATGTTGATCCCAGTTTATTTCTCTTATCTATTAATATTATCTGCTTTCTCTTATCTATTCTTTAACCAGTATGTAATGCTCATTTCTGTCTCTTATCATTTTCTTTATACATCTAATAGCCTACTTCTCCCTCTTGGAGATCCTGACAAGCTATCGAGAATCTATTGCCTGCTCGGGAGATCCTGCCAAGCTCTCTGTGGCATATTCATATCCCAAATACAATAACAGATATATACATATCTCTCTGAGAGCCCGGCAAGCTACTGAGAGTATCCCACCCGTACAGCAGAGCCTGGCAAGCTACCAGAGGTGTATTTGATATGCCAAAAACAGTAACAATAGGTCTCATTCCCCTGACCTTGAAAGAGCCTCCAATCGTTGTGGAAGACGAGAAAGGAGAAGCTGCTAAAATCTCAGGGCTGAGTGTAATAGAGATGTTACTGGTGCTCACTCAAGTAAATCGACGAACAATAGGATTACAGTGATACAGTGTATTTTTGTTATCTAGTCTAATTGAAGTATGGATGTCCCTACTTTTTAAAAAACATCCTTTTTAAGGAGCAGAGGGGCCGTATCATGCACGGCTGCTCCGGATCTCATCTGGGCCAAGGGCATGCTGGTAACACCCCCATCCCATGATCTCTTGCGCGCCACGTCACAACAAGCAAGTATGAGATCTGGAGCAGCTGCACATGACGCAGCCCCTCTGCTCCTTAAAGACTATGATCCGGGAGGCCTACTAACCCATTTTGGCACCCAGAGACTTATAGAAATGCATCTAGACTGTAAACTGAGCTAAAACAATAGAAATTCCAAACTTCCTATAATCTTCATTCTCAGCAATTGAAAACAAACTATCAAATGATGCCTTTTCAGCAGGTTTGATTATTGGGGGAAAATTCCAAATAATAATAGTCAGTTCTCTGTTGAAATATTGAATGTATCCAAAGTATAGAGAGAATAAAGTGAAGATCATTGGCCGAAAAATAAAATAAAATAAAATAAAATAAAATCTCCCTCGGGGCAGGACTCATCCCATCTGAACTGCACAATTTCATGCAAGTTCCTTCCCCGCTACGAACTTCTGTTGTAAATTCTAGGATTACACCCCAATAGAGACAGTTCAAAGGACTTGGCATAGCAGCAAGGACCAAAAAGATGTCAGAGAAATTTTCAAATCCTGGGGCCGGAGTAATAGTACAGAGGGTAAGGCATTTGTCTTGGCACACAGTCAACCTGGGTTCAATCCCCAGTATCCCATATGGCTCCTGGGACACCACCAGAAGTAATTTCTGAGTGCAGAGCCATCACTGAGTATGATGAAAAAGCAAAAATAAATAAATAAATAAAATTTCAAACCCTTTAAAAAAATCCTTTTTTAAATTATAACACCATGATTTACCAAGTTCTTCACAGTATAAATGCTCTAACACCAGTCCCACAGCAGTGTGACCTTCCCTTCACTAATGTTCCTAGTTTTCCACCCCCACCGTACCTTGCCCCTTTGCAGACAAAAAAAGCTTTATTTCATATTGCTTGTTACAACACAAAGGCTAATGGAATTATCAGATCGTAGGTCAATAGAAGTCAAGTTGTAATAAATATTATATCTCATGATGGGATGGTATTCCTAAAGTCATTGACAATCTTCAGTGCTGTTTATTGTTAGTTAAAGCTATTATTGTTGGAGCAATAGCACAGTGGGTAGGGCATTTGCCTTGCATGTGGCTGACTCAGGTTCAGTTCCTCTGTCCCTCTCGGAGAGACCGGCAAGCTACCAAGAGTATCCTGCCTGCTCAGCAGAGCCAGGCAAGTTATCCGTGGCTTATTCAATGTGCCAAAAACAGTAGCAACATGTCTCACATTGGAGATGTTACTGGTGCCCGCTCGAGCAAAAATTGATGAACACCGGGAAGACAGTGCTATTATTTAGTCTCATTGAGTTTGATGGTCTTCTATGCAACTTTTCCATCATATTTGCTGTGATCCAACTGGGCTGACAGTACTATGGGCTTTTGAGGTATAGGATCTATAGATTTAGAGTTGTTTGGAGGCTTGGCAGTTTGATGAGGCTCAGTCGTATAGCTGGGTCATTTCTATGTGAGAGGATGTTAAGTGTGGCTTCAGGATGCTGTAACTTTAGGCAGAAAGGGGAATTTGTCTGCCCTGATTCTGAGAATGGCCTAGAGTTTTCATCCCAGACAAGCCTACCTGAGAAGATTCAATGGTATGTATCTTGTTCTTTTGGAGATGGTTTTCTGCTGAAAAGATGATGGGTGCGGGGTGGTGGCTCTTTGTTTCTGTTGCTGTCGAGTTTACCATTAACCTGTATGCTTGTTTTCCAGCACTTCCTTCTGAGCCTGGGTTTGTTACAAAAGAACTCTTGTATGCAACAGAAGGTTGTAAGGTTATAGTTTGTTTCCTGATCCATGCAGTCATGTGAATTTGTATGGGAATGTTCAGCCTATTGATATTTTAAAAAATTATTTATATGGAGAAAATTGCTGCCTTATATTTATGGAACTTTTCCTATGCTGCTTGATCCTTTTATCTGAGGGCAGTCAGTACCCATAAAACAATATTTTATTTTTTAAGTATTTATTGAATCTCCGTGAGCTACACTTACATTTTCATGTTTGAGTTTCAGTCATACAATGATTGAGCATCCATCCCTCCACCAGTGCACGTTTTATACCACCAATGTCCCCAGTACTCCTCCTCCTCTCGTCCCATACCCCTCCCCCTTGTTTCCATGGCAGACAATTTCCCTCTTAGTCTCTCTCTCTACTTATGGGTATCATGGTTTGCAATGCAGATAATGAGAGGCCATCATGTTTGGTCCCTGGTCTATTCTCAGCACATATCTCCCATCCTGAGCAATCTCTCCAACCATCATTAACTTAGTGATCCCTTTTCTATCCTTCTTGCCTTCTCCCCCAGCTCATAAGGCAGGCTTCCAACTGTGGAGCAATTTTCCTGGCCCTTGTCTCTACTGTCCTTGGGTGTCAGGACAGTCAGTCAGTATTCCACAAATGAGTACAGTCTTCCATGCCTGTCCCTCTCTTTTTGACTCATTACACTTAGCATGATATTATCCAGGACCACCCACTTATAAGCAAATGTTGTGAGCTCATCTTTCCTAACAGCTGCATAGTATTTCATTGTGTAGATATACCAAAGTTTCTTTAACCAGCCATCTGTTCTTGGGTACTCAGGTTGTAAAGCAACATTTTAAACGCTTCAAATGTTTGAGAATGTGTTTATTCCTCTTTCAGATATGCTTGTAGAGTAGAGGAGTTTTGATGGGAAAGCCTTATTTATTCAGTACTGTAGATATATTTTTTTCCATCCTCTTCTTGCTTGTAGAGTACCATTTGAGAAATCTTTTGTGAATTTATGTTTTTCCTTTTGCTGCTTTAAGAAGTCTGTCTCAGGATTGGAGTCATAGTACAGTGGGCAAGGAACCTGCCTTGATGCAACTGACTCTGGCTCAATCTCCGGCATCCCATATGGCCCCCTGTGCTCTGCCAGGAGTATATTCCTGAGCGCAGAGACAGAGGAAACACCTGAGCATTGCTGGGTTTGGCTCAAAAACCTCAAAACAAGCAAACAAGAAGTTTGTCTTTGACTTTGTTTCTTGTCATTTTGATGTAATTATTTGGGTTTACTTTGACACTTTTTGAGGCACTTTGTTCACAGTTCCAATTTCCTTCCTCAGATTGGGGAGGTTCTCATATTATTTCTTTATCCTGTCAGTCATTCTTCCCTTCTGCCTCTTTATCTTCCTAGGATTTCTATGACTCTATGGTTATTATTTCTAGTAATGTCAACAGTATCTCATCTTCATTGTTTTCTCACTCATATTCATGAGTTTCTCACTCATTTTCATGAGTTGTTCTATGGGTATATGTGTCTCTGTGTCTTTACATGGTCTTATAAGAACATTAGTCATTGACTTGGATATCCATCTTAATTCAGCATAAACTCATAATTGTTATATTTGAAAAGATCCCAATTCTAAGTAAATTACATTGTGATGTCCTATGGAAATATTAATTTTGGAGAAACACATTCCATTCAAATGTAGCCTATCTCAGCTTCTCTTTTAATATATGTCCATTTCACATGCAAATTATCTTCACCTCATCTCAGTATTCTCCAAAGTACTAAAACCATCTTAGCATTAATCCTCCATCCAAAAAGTACACTGAGATTTCATGAAGAATTGAGGTTTCATGAGGATTGCATGAAGATCTCAACATCTAGATGTTCACCTATCATGTATAGATATTTTACATATTAAATAAAAATTTGATTCTGAAAATTGAAAAAATAATGTTTTCTCTTCCAAAATATAATGTTGGGATAAGAATAGATGTACATTTCCAGTTTAAAAGAGCAAAATTTTAAACTGGAAATGTACATCTCCAGTTTAAAATTTTCTGAGACATAAAAGAGTCTCAACTCCAAAATTAGTCCCAAATCTAGAAGAGAAAAATTTGGTGGGTGCCTAGGTCTGAGAATAACTTTCTATGTGTAAATTGGTCTGTTCTGGATCCTCTGCCCCTTTGGACATTCAATTAAAATGTTTTTTTTCAATTATCAAATAGATCATAATAGTCTAAAAAGTATTTAACTTGCACAAAATAAATTTCTGATATACATTACTGAATCTAGATTATTATCACTGTACCACTGTATCACTGTCATCCCATTGTTCATCAATTTACTTGGGCAGGCGCCACTAACGTCTCCCTCCATTTGTCCCTGTTGCGTGCTACTGTAGCCCAATGGCATCTGCTCACTTCAGGAACAGGAAGAGTCTCAAAACGTTTATTCAGGGTCTTCGAGAAAAAGTATGACCATCTTGTAGGTAGGCAGCCACGTGGTCTTTTGATGTCCCGTGGAATCCAGTTGGTAACAGCTCTAGTCCAGCATTACGTGTCTGACCCATCTGATTTTCCATGCCTTGGCAAACGAGACAGTGTCCCTGATTCTTGATCGTTGACAGAGGTCAGAACTCCGGATTCCTTCTCTCACTTGAGTGAAATGTTATACTCCAAGCATAGGTCTTTCAATTCTTCTTTGGGAAACCCGAATAGCGTTCTCATCCTGTTTGCATAGGGCCTAGGTCTCTGAGGCATATGTTAGTGCAGGAGGAACGGTGGAGTCAAAAAGATGTGCCCAGAGCTGGAGGTTCTTCATCCTCTTAACCACTTCTTTGATGCTCTTGAAGGCATTCCACACCGCTGTCTTCCTCCTGTGCAGTTCAGGTGCCAGGTCATTTGTCATGTTGAGTTCTTGACCTAGGTACACATAACTGTTGCGTTCAGAGATGTTCATTCCATTGAGGGCAAATGGAACATCAGGAACTAGTTTATTTCTCATGAACTTTGTCTTTGTAAGATTCAGCTGCAGTCTGACCTTTCCACACTCGTGGTCGAAGTCAGCCAGCATTCGTGCCTCTTGGCCGATATTTGGTGTTATTAGAACGATGTCATCAGCAAAACGGATGTAGTGTAGTTGTCGACTGTTGAAACTTCTATACTAATGCACAGACTTTCCCCTCACTTTAGACTATCAGGAACTTGAAAAAAAGTCCAAATCTTCTTGTTTAAATATATATCTTTTCCAAATATATATATCTTTTATAATAATTACTGTAAAATGCAATAGAAACTTGCTGTTATCTTTCTATAGCCTAGGGATAGAAATCTAATTTTGTCACATACTACTAAAATAGAAACAGTTGTTAAGGACAACAGTTAAGGACAAAAATCATGGATTTCAGCATCAGTGCAGTATCTGAAATTATGGCATGGAAAAAAATTAATTTCTTGACCTGTGTAGAGATTGATCTATAGTTAGTAAACATTAGAATACTATGTAAAGTCTTTAGAAAGCATTCATTAATAATAATTTAATAATGGGAGTTGAATAGCTCAGCAGTAGTGCGCTTGCCTTGCTTGTGTGAGACCTTGGCTTCAATTCGAGTTACTGTAAAAACATGATGACAAGTTGTTATTTCCCAAAAAAGGGGAATGCTATTGGCATTGCAAATTTACTACAGATAGCTATCTATATATTCATATTTATGTATATCAATTTGTATATATGTATATTTGGGTTGTTATAGTTACCAATTATAGTATACATTGTTCAAATTCACAAAATTTTATATTGATTTTAATAAAACTTATTTCAAAGAAATTCTTTTCATCTATTCTCACCAGAACATTTTTTAAAGCCAGCTTATCTTTTGACTATGCTACCATGAATTCCAAGAGTTTACTTTCACACCTCTCCATGTGTACAGCACACTTTCCATCAAAGTTCCAGGGGCCACCTACCACCAGGAAGATCATGGTCCACCCCTTTCCTTTCCCTCTGATAACCACTATCGTTTTCACGGAGTTCAGGAGTTCACTTTGTTGCTTCTTTGCCAACTTGTTTCCTTTACTAATTTATATCCCACACATGACTGAGACTACACCAAGCATAATCATATCACAAGTTACATCCATTTTTTTGTCCCAAAGGGCCCAATTTCATTATTATAATAGCAGACTAGTATTTTATTAGAACATATGTCACAAATTCTTTATTTAGTCATCTATTAATAGACATTGAGGTTGATTTCATATTGTGCTTATTGTGAATAGTGCCATTATGAAAGATGCAAGTATCATTTCTAGTTTGTGTTTTTATACTCAGATAAATTGGAGTCTATTGCTGGATCATATGGAATTTCTGTTTTTATTTATTTATTGTTTTATTTATTATTTACAATAATGTTAATGTTTATGTGTTTGAACAAAACTGTTACACCTCCACTACCATTTTACCATTTTATTTTATTTGTTTGTTTTAGTGTTGGGATCACAACTAGGGATGCTCAGGGGTTACTCCTGACTCTGCACTCAGGAATCACCCCTGATGGTTCCCCAGGAGAACATATGGGATGCTGGGGATTGAACCTCAGTTGGCTGTGTGCAAGGCAGATACCCTGACCACTATACTATTATTCCAGCTTTTCAACTATTTTAAACTGAATTGTTATGCCATTTTCTAGAGAGAGACTGCACCAGTTTACATTTTCTCCAACAGAAAGTCAGGCTTCCCTTTTACTATACATATCTGAGAGCACTTGCTTGTTCCAAGTTTTTAGTGATATAGGCCATGTGTCAGATAATAACTCACTGTGGTTTGGATCTCCCTAATAATGAATTCAGTTTCAGCAGTTTGTCATAAGGGCCACATGTATGCTATTTGGAAGACGTGTCTATTCAGGTTGTTAACACTATTTTCATTGAATTGCTTATTGCTATTGTTGAGTTGTATACATTCTTTGTTTATTTTAGATATTAACCCTTTGTTAGATGAGCGATATGCAGATATCTTCTGCCAATGACCAGGTCACTATTGATTGATTGATTGGTGTCCTCCCAAGTGGGGATCCATTGGTAATTCTCAGCCTATTGACTCATGGATCAATGAGAGTACTGGAGGATGCTGTGCTGCTTGCAACCTGTGGAGCCAGGAATGCCTGAGTACTGGAGGGTTCTGGACTGTACTAGGCGGCCATGCTTGGTTTGTGGCGCTTGGAACTTTGTTGAGATCATGAATCATTGCACTCTCTTCTGGCTCCTGCCTTTCTTTTTCATAGTGGGGTTTTGGTTGTGGTTGCTTTTGATGTTTTTTTCTGTGTCAAAATATTTTCAATTTGTTGTTTCATTTGTTTATTGTTGCCTTTGTTTGCCTTGCCAATGGTGTTGAATCTCCAAATATATCTTGTAAGTTGAGGCCCTAGAAAGTGTCATCTGTTTTATGTAGTTTAGGTTGCGGACTTCATAGCTACGCCTTAAATTCATTTTTTGGTGAAATTTTATTTCCTCCATGGTGTTAAATAGTGATTGAGTTTAATATTTCAAGTTGTAACAGTACAGGTTTTCTTTTTCTATTTGTCTGTCTCCTTTTTATTTGTCTGAAGAGGCTACACGTTCGCCATTTATAAGTTTTAGCTTCTTTATAGTAGATTATATGCCCACAGAATTTATTTCTGGACTCTCTATTCTAGTGTCGAAATCGATGTGTCTACTTTTGTTTTAATAGCACATAGTTTTAATTGCTATTGATTTGTAAATTCAGGTGGTGTGTGCCTACACTTTTTCTTTTTTTTTTTCTGAGAATTGCTTTGATTAATCAGGGTCTTTTGTGGTTTCATGCAAATTTTATAATTGTTCAACTTCCTTGAAAATTGACATGTGTTCTGTTAGGAAGAGCATTTAATCTATAGATGGCTTTAGGTATGATGGCCATTATAATATGTTTATCCTTTTAGTCTATGAGCACGGGATAACTTTTAATTTTGTTTGTCTTCTATGATTTTAAAGATTATTTTTTCTGGAGGAGGGTTCCTATGCAGTGCTCAGGGGTCCCAGTCCCTCCTCCCAACAATTTTCAGTGTGCCTGGTCAGCAGTTTGAATACCTATTCATCAAATATATGGTTTGCAGTTTTTGATTGTGTGCTGTCTTTTCTTCGGATTGGGAATTAAAGTGATACTGACTTGAGAATATACTTAAAAGTATTTAGTCCTTTTCCATTATTTGAATTTTTGTATTCCTCTTATTTAAAAGTTTTGTAGAATTCCCTTGTTAAGCTATTTGTCATGGACCTTGTTCTCTTTTTCTGAAAATAGGACTGGTGGTTCAACACAAGGGCCCAAAGATGCAGTGCTACTTGGGTCCTTTAATACAGATAATTATGTGTGCTCTCCTGCAGGTGCTCAGAGACTTCCAGGACGACACTAGGTGTCCGGGGACTGAACTAGTCCGTACATGCTAGACATGCACTTTAATCGCTGAACTTTCTAGCCACTTGGCTTTTGTTCTCTCTCTCTCTCTCTCTCTCTCTCTCTCTCTCTCTCTTTCTCTCTCTCTCTTGTTTTATGTGAAGTAAATCAATTTTATTTAGAGAAACATGGAAAGAATAAGGGAGAGAGGGAGTGAATGAGTGAGAGAGAACTAAGAGAGAAACGGATAAAACACAGATTTCTCCAGAGGAGAAAAAGTCTCTGGACGTTTTGTTTTTAAGAATACTTTTGATAAGGAGAGACAGTAAGAGGGAATGTGCCTGCCACAGAGGCAGGAGGGCGGAAGGGTTGGGGGTGGCGGGAGGAATACTTGGAACATTGTTGGTGGAGAATGAGCACTGGTGGAAAGATGGGTGCTCGATCTTTGTATGACTGAAATGTAATCATGAAAGTTTGTAAGTCTGTAACTATCTCATAGTGATTCAATAAAGAAAAAAAAGAGAAAATAGAAAAAGAAGACTTTTGATTATTATTTCTTTTTCTATTTATTCAGCTATTGACAAAGCTGATTGAATTGGGTATAAACTCCACATTGAAGTTTTATATTCTTTTTTTTAATTTTTAATTTTTTTAAATTTTATTGAATCACAGTGAGATAGTTACAAGCTTTCATGTTTGAGTTACAATCTCACAATGATCAAACACCCATCCCTCCAACAGTGCACATTCTCCACCACCAATATCCCAGGTATACCTCCCATTTCACACCCTTACCCTGTGTCTATGTCAGACAATATTCCCCGTACTCTCTCTCTACTTTTGGGCCTTATGGCTTGCAACACAGACACTGAGAGGTCATCATGTTTGGTCCATTATCTACTTTTGGCATGTATATCCCATCCCAACTGGTTCCTCCAGTCATCATTTTCTTAGTGATCCCTTCACTATTTCATCTGCCTTCTCCCCTCCGCTCATGAAGCAGTCTTCTAGCTATGGGGCAATCCCCCTGACCCTTGTATCTACTGTTCTTGGGTGTCAGCCTCATGTGATGTTATTCTATACTCCACAAATGAGTACAGTCCTTCTATGTCTGTCTCTCTCTTTCTGACTCATTTCACTTAGCATGGTACTGTCCATGTCTATCCATTTATAAGCAAATTTCATGACTTCATCTCTCCTAACAGCTGCATAGTTGATTACCATTTCAATGTCTGGATTTCTGATGAATTTGTTTAAACCAGCTAATTTTTCGTAGTTCAATAAATTTTGGAAAGTTGTTTGATTCTAAAAAGAATTGTTTATTTATTTCTGGGGATCCATATTAGTTGTAGATAGCTATTTTTCATCTCTATGTTCTTTTGTATTTTTGCACTATCAGTTATAACTCTGCCACTTTCATTTCTGATATTTTAATCTCTTATTATTAAAATTTTGGTTTATGGGCTACATCTGGTGATTTTCATGAGTTACTCCTGTCCCTACAGTCAGGATTTACTTCTGAGGGTGCTCAGGGGGATGCTGGGGATCAAATACAGGTTAGCTGAGTATAGAGCAATTGCCCTGCCTGCTTACTATCTCTCTAGGTCATGATTTTTTTATTCTTTTAATCAGTTTTCTTTTTATCTTGGTGAGCCTTGTGAGGATTTATAGTTCTGCTATAGTTTGGCTAAAATTTTAGCAGAGAATTTTGACCAATTCCTCCTGTTTTATTTAGCAGACGTTATGACCACACCCACCTTTTCTATCTTCAAGTGGAAGTTTAGATTGCTTTCTTGACAACTTTTTTTTTTAAAAAATCAGTGAGGACCTGTATTACTATGAATGTCCCTTTTAATTCAGCTTTTTCTGCATCCCATAAGGTTTGATAGCTTATCTTTTCATTTTTGTTTTTCTCTAGGTAATTTTATTTTATTTTTTATTTTATAAAGTAGTTCACAATCCTGCTGGAGCTAGATAATCTCCTCATTGGCCACCATCCAGAACTCACGGCTGCTTCTACTGGAAGGGAGCATAAAATGAGACCTCCATAACCATGCCACTGGACTCCTTGCCAGGCTGTTTTCACTCAGGGCACCGAAAGGGGGGCAGACGAGAGCCATCCCCACCCCAAGGGACCCAGCGCCGGCAGCCGACCTCCACTACCCAACTGCTGCCACACTCCAGGCCATTTTTCACACGCTCAGGCTGAGCCTCATATATGAGTAAACATGTTCCTGGACTGTGCGACCACAACACATCATAAGACACTCTCTACTCATTTTCCATAATTACCACACCAGATTTGATGGGCTTCAGACAGTAGGCAACAAATCATAGAGGGGTAGATATAGATATAGATATATAGATAGATATATATCTCTCACATAGTTTACATTTTATTATGGTGCTGGGAATTCAAAACAGCAGAAAACCTGCGACTGCACTTGAGTATGTGGAATAATCTGTAGTTTGAACTTGCCCCTTCACTGGCCTTGTGCTTGCATGGCTTTTGATGTTGAATTTCCTATTGACTTATTTTGTATACTAAAGTATGATCTAATATGTATCTGAGAGAATGTTGCATGTATACTTTAGAAAAATCTATATTTACTTTTGGAGAGTAGAAATCTCTACCCAATCTGTCACTGTCACTGTCACTGTCATCCCAGTGCTCATCGATTTGCTCGAGTGGGTACCAGTAATGTCTCCATTGTGAGACATGTTACTGTTTCTGGCACATAAAATATGCCATGGGTAGCTTGCCATGCTCTGCCATGTGGATGAGATACTCCCATAGCTTGCCTGGTTCTCCGAGAGAGATGGAGGAATCAACCCCGGTACCCCAGTCGGCTACATGCAAGGCAAACGCCCTACCCTACCAGCCCTACCCAATCTAATAAATCCAATTCCATCTCCCTCCCTCCCTCCCTCCCTCCCTCCCTCCATCCCTCCCTAGCTTCCTTCCTCCCTCCATAGCTTCCTTCCTTCCTTCCTTCCTTCCTTCCTTCCTTCCTTCCTTCCTTCCTTCCTTCCTTCCTTCCTTCCTTCCTTCCTTCCTTCCTTCCTTCCTGTTGATTTTTGACTGAACTTTAAATTTTGTCCGTTTTTCTTATTTTAATTCTTGTTTATGTTTTTGGCTTTCTATAAGTTGATCAATATATTCAAGGTTTCATGCTTTATGTTTTTTACCCTCCCCTCCACTCTTCCCCCTCCCCCCCACATGCCCCAAGGAGTTCCTGTGGCATTTCATTTGGTACAAGTCTGGTGGTTGTAAATTCCATTAACCTTTTTTTGTCTGATAAATTAATAAATCCTTTATTTATCTATAGTATTTAAAAGATAAATTTTAAGGCAAAGTATTCTTGGTTGGAAGTTTTGAACTTTTTAAAAAATTTTATTTATTTATTTATTTATTTATTTATTTATTTATTTATTTAAATTTAGTCACCGTGAGAACAGTTACAGGGCTTTTTGGATCGAGTGTCAGTAATACTATGCTCAAACACCCATCCCTTCACCAGTGCACATGTTCCACCACCAATAACCCCAGCATACTCCCCCTACCAATCCCCCTCTGCCTGTGTGGCAGATGATTTTCACTTTACTCTTTCCTTACTTTGATTGCATTCAATTTTCAACAGGAAACTCACTATCATTATTTGGAGTTTTCCCCCCAACAGTCAGACCTGTCAGAATGGCATCATTAGATTATATGTTTTCTATTGTTGGTAACAAAGAGCATATGATGTTGCATGGTTGTGAAAACGGCCGCCCAGATTTGGAATTCTGGTATTAGGTCCAGAGGTATTTCTGCCAGCAGCTGCTGCATTCTGAGATTGGTTTCTGTAGCACTGGGATCATGGCTGTTCAGGAGCGGAGGAGTTGTTCATGGGCGACCCCTTGGGGTCTCATTTGGGCAGGAGGCAGGGCCAGTTCTGCCTCCCCCATCTCGATTCCTCATGCATCCCGTCCCATCACTGCAAACTCCTACCTCTCTGTCCAACTGGTTCTGAATGGTGGCGGTCGCCATCCTGTCCAGGGGGGAAAAGGCCAAGGGACAGAAACCCTTCCTCTCCCAGGGCTGCACGGGGCCGTAGCTTAATTCAGAGTCCAGGAGTATATCTGCCTGCCGCTGCTGTGCTTCTGAGATTGGTTTCTGTGCCTCTGAGATAATGGATGCTCAGGGGTGGTGGAGCCATTCCTGAGCATATATTTTGTATATCAGGAAAGGTCACGTAGTCGCATAAGCGTGCGTGCGGTTTGGAGATGTCCCAGTCCCGCATACTGGAGCCATGTTAGTAGAAGCTCAGTGTCACTGGGGCTCCATCTAGAGAAGTGTGCTGGCTGTACCTTCTCTGTCTGGCACCCCGGTTTTGTTGACCCGGTCTGGGGTCTGGAGCAGTCTCCAGCTGGCGGTGCTGATGGAGGGGCTGGATGCTTCACTGCTGGTTGTGGCAAGATGGCGCCGAGGGCGGGTGGAGGGCATGAGGAAGTTTTGATCTTTAAGTATTCTGATTATTTGGGGCTGGAGTGATAGCACAGCGGGTAGGGCATTTGCCTTGAATGGGTAGGGCATTTGCCTTGAATGTGGCCAACCCGGGTTCAATTCCCAGCATTCCATATGGTACCTTGAGTATCGCCAGGAGTAAATCCTGAGTCCAGAGCCAGGAGTAAGTAACCCCTGTGCATCACCAGGTGTGACCCCCCCTCACACACAAAAAAAAGAATTTTGATTATTGTATTCATTTGTACTAGCCCATAAAGCTTCTATGGAGAATTCTGGTAGCCTTGTTATCATTTCCTTCTTGTATTAATTCTACGGAATTAACTAGTTGTAAGGGTTTGAAACACTCTCAGTTCTAAGTTATAATATCTTTGAGTAGTTATTTATTCTTCTTTCTCTTCACCTTCTTGTATATCCAGTATCATAATGTCATCTTTTCTAATGCAATCTGATATTTCTTAGAGGGTGTTTTCATTTCTTTCTAATTCTTACTTTTCATTTCTTTTTTATTTGCATCACATTTGGGGTTATATGTTCAACTTCACTTATTCTTTTCTCTATAAATGAATGATCTTTTTGTGCTTTTTTGTGGGAAATTTTATTTTATACATTATATTTTTCATACTCAGTATTTCTGTTTGAAACTTTTCCTTTTATAGCTTCATTCACTTTGGTGAACAACTCTCTCTACTCATTATTTCCTTCTTATTTCATTAGGTTTTGTTCCAGTTATACTGTATTTGATGTATTTTATTAATTTTGTTCATATTAATTATTTTACTTATTGCTAAAATTGTCTTCCTCATCCCTCTCCTTTTGTTGTTGCAGTGAGTTGGGGTTGCAGATTAGATTGTAGTGAATGGGAGATGCAAACTTTGTTGTCGTGATTCCAGAGGAATTAATTTTATAATTTATCAATTTTTGATGGACTGGTGCAATACCACAGTGGGTAGGGCATTTGCCTTGCACACGACTGACTTGGGTTCAATTCCTCCTTCCCTCTTGGAGAGCCCAGCAAGCTACCGAGAGTATCCTACCCGCACAGTAAAGCCTGGCAAGCTACCAGTGGCGTATCTGATATGCCAAAAACAGTAACAAGTCTCACATGGAGACATTACTGGTGCCCACTCGAGCAAATCAATGAACAATGGGACAACAGTGTGACAGTGAGATTTATCAATTTTTGATAATTGTTTTTCTACTCTTTTTTCCTCCGTTTTAGTACAGAAATTATGTTTATTAGGTCACATGTCTTTCCCCTGAAATCACTACTCACTCTATCCAGTTAATCTTATTTCAAGCATTTTTTTTTTAAATTGGACTTAATAGTTCTCATCTCTGGGAGTTCAACTTTACTACTGATTTATATATTTATTTCTGTTGTTTTATTGAGGGGGCCACAACTGGTGGTGCTCAGGGCTCACTTCTGGCTCTGTGCTCAGAGATCACTACTGGCAGGGTTTCGGTGACCAAATGGAGAGCAGGGGATCGAACCCAGGTCAGCTGCATGGAATGCAAGCACCCTACCCACCGTACTATCTCTCTGGCTCCTATTTTTTTCTTTGAGAGTATCTTTTATGTTTCTGCTTATCATGTTCATCTTTTACTCTACACCCTTGAAATTGTTAAAGATATTTATTAGAGAAATTTAAAAATCTTTGGCAATTGTATTATTTTTGGGTCTGTTTCTATTGAATTTTTACTAAGTTAGGGGCCATATTTTCCTCTCCCTATATATATGACTGAAAATTCTATCAGGTTGCCAGACATTGTACATTTTTTGGTATGGTATAGAATTTTATTGTATTCCCATCACGCAGATTAATTCTTTGGGATCAGTTTTGTTCATTTGAGACTTTACAGTTTGTTAGTGAAGACCCAGAGCATCCTTTTATTTAGAGTTCATTAATTCAAATTGCAGGCGCTACCCTCCTAAAAATTCACATAGAGTTGTACCACAAATTATTGTCTTTCCACTCAGATTGATGGAAGCACAGCACTTTGTAACTTGTAAGGAATATTTTGTTTACATCTCTTGGAATAGAATGCATATTATGTCTCGTTGCTGTCATGTCCAGACATGGAAAACTCTTTGGGGGAAGGAAACTCATGCAGTTCTTGGCCTATGAGCCATTCTTGGTGATACTTCACTAACTGAGCAGGCAGCGTATGGAAAAGTCTAAGGAGGTGGTGCTGGGAACCGCCAGGTCTACTTGAAGGTACTCTGGGCCACCTCATCTGGCAGTGTTTGGGCCATCGGGCTAGTGTACCCCTCCAGGGATACATCTAGCAGTTTTCTGAAACTGCACAGCTGGGATTGAACTGAAGTCTGGTACATGTGAAGCATATGTCCTTAATATGTGCATGATCTCCCAAGGAATGGTAATCTCATCAGATATTTCTAATCATAGAATATTTAGTTGTAAATTAGTTTTCTTTTTATTTATTTATTTTTTTTGCTTTTTGGGTCACAGCCGGCGATGCACAGGGATTACTCCAGCCCCGTAAATTATTTTCTTTAATTCTTTTTTTTTTTTTTTTTTGCCTTATGGGTCACACATGGCAATGCACAGGGGTTACTCCTGGATCTGCACTCAGGAATCACCTCTGGTGGTACTCAGAGGACCATACGGGATGCTGGGAATCAAACCTGGGTTGGCCTCGTGCAAGGCAAACGCCCTACCTGCTGTACTATTGCTCCAGCCCCAATTTTCTATAATTCTTTAACTGCTATTCAGATGCTCTATTTTTAAAAATCAGTTTATGCATTTATGTGTTTTTCTAAGACTTTGTTCATGTCACGTTATTGGATTTATTTGCATGAGGCTCTTCACATATCTCCTCAGTACTTTGTCACAAGGACATATAATAATTCCTTTCTAATTTTAATGCTGGTGAATTCCAGACATTGAGTGTTTAGAGCACTTCTGAGTCTCTTCCTCTCCGCTCTTCCCCAAACCTTCTGTCCGCTTTGAACACTTTACCTTGAGTTGGATCTTTTGTTCTTCTCCTACCTAGTATTCCTCCCAAACACATGAAGATCTCCGGAAGAGGTAAGGACTCTTTTTGTTTAGTTCTTGCAGGGATTATAAAATTTCATTCCATTACCGAATCTGTTTAGAACTGGTGAATGTCCCCATTGTTTTCTTCTGATTTAAGGGTCCGGTAACTTTCACTTCACTCTCACTTCAATGCCAGTGCGTACATGAGGCTGTCGTCCTTTGCACAGGATGACTCCTCCCCCTCCGTATCATCACTGGGCTTCTTTGAGTTTTTTAAGACATTCAAAGAAACATAGAGGTATCTGTGATATTTTAAAAAAGTTTTATAGTACTTATTTTTAGTAAAACACCATGATTTATAAAGTTGTTCATAATACAGTTGTTCCAGGCATTTAGTGTTCCAACATCACCAGAATGACCTTCCCTCTACCAATGTCTCCAGTTTCCTCCCAACTCCACCCTGCCCCTTTAGGCACATAGCAAATTTACTTTATATTGCTTGCACCAACAAAACATTAAGAAATGGCAAACAGAGTGATTAAAGTGTAAATCAGTAAAAGCCAATTTGTGTCGCTAGATGACTTTAGCCTATGTAAATAAGGAAATTAAAACCATTTAGTACAATATAGTAAAATGCCTATTCTCATTAACATACGTAATTTTTCAACTCTGGAATGTTAAATATATTGTATTAAATTTTATTTTGTACTTGAACTCATTATGGTAATAACCATATCTTCTTATCTGTCAACTTTTTTATGTCAAAGTTTTATTTTTAAAAAATTCAGGAGAGTCCAGAGCCATAGTACAATGGACAGGGCATTTGCCTTGCATGCAGTCGACTTGGGTTTGATACTCGGCATCCCATATGGCCCCCTGAGCACTGCCAAGAGTAATTCCTACGTGCAGAGCCAGGACTAACCACAGAACATCGCTGGGTGTCAATAATAAAACTTCAAAAAATTCTGTGCTAATATATTTTGCAATTTATATGAGACAGGTAAGGTCTACATATGTAAAAATTTTTTCCATCCTACAATTTATTTAAACACTGTGGTTTACATAGTTGTTCATGGTGATTTGTTATAGCCATTCAATATTCCAACAGCAATCCTACATCACTATCACCTTCCCTCCTCTATTGTCTCCAATTTTGCCAACCACTCCTCAAGCCTGCTTCCATACCAGGCTCACAGTAATTTATTTTATATTGCTTGTTACCAATAAATTTCTTTTTATTTTTATTTTTTATTTTATTTTATTTTAAATTTTATTAAATCACCATGTGGAAAGTTACAAAGTTCTCAGGTTTATATGTCAGTTATACAATATTCAAACACCCATCCCTTCACCAGTGCCCATATTCCACCACCAGAAACCCCAGTATACCCCCCGCCCCCACCCCTTACCCCCTACTGTATAACTAATGAATTTCACTTCATTTTTTTCTTTACCTTGATTACATTCCATAATTCAACACAAAACTCACATAGTTGTTGGAGTTTCCAACCAAGAGAGACAGACCTACTACATTTGATAATTAGTTTTTCATTGCTGGAAATGAAGAGATATGCAGCCCCACTGCTACAAGTACATAACTCTCTCTCTCTCTTTTTTTTTTCCTTTTTCCTTTTCCCTTTTTTTTTTCTTTTTCCCCCTCATCCCCCTTCCTGCGCCTCATAGTATGGTGTACGCCATGCCACGTCGGCCAGCGTGGGGCTTTTGCTTAGTTCACAGTCCAGAGGTGGCTGCTACATTAAAAACCTTCAATATTTCAACAAAAACTTACTGTTATTATTTGGAGTTTCCCCCCCAAGTCAGACCTGTTCAAATGGAACCGTTTCACATTGCTGACAATTATAAATGTTAAGTCGCATCCGCGCGGTTTTGGATTTCTGTATAAAGTCCAGGGAAAATTCTGCCAGAAATTACATAGCCCAGCTCACAGTCCCAGTGCATTGCTGTAAGAAGTCTCTGAATTCAAAGTCTTTAGGCGCAGAGTGTCCGATTTGCGCTCAGCGGCTCCGGATTTATCTGGGCCGAGGGCGTGCCGGTTACGCCCCCTTCCCATGAGTTCCTGGGAGCCCCAAAAGTAAAAACCGAATACCTGTGGGTTTGGAGTCACAGAAGATGGCACCTGCCACATGGGTGCCGCCAGCCCGCCGCTTTCCGTGCAGGAAGACAGGGTGGGGAGGAAAAAAAATTCACCCCTGGCAGCACAGAGTTGTAGCCCAGTTCGGTGTCCCAGTGCATCGCTATCGGATGCTGCGCTGGATGCCCGAATGTGTTACATCTTTGGAATCAAAGTCTTTAGGCGCAGAGGGTCCCACCAATAAATTTCTAACAGAATGATATTAAATATTTCTTAGAAGAAAATTAGTGTAAATTGTTGTATCTCATCATGGACATTAAGTCCTTGTATGAGGGATTAACTAAGAAGTTAAGCCTTCTGTGTTAATGTTTCTGTTGATCAAGATTAGTTGCCTTCTATGTTACATCTTAACCAATATGATGTGATACTACTGGATTATCAGTGTTGTAAAATTTGGAGATGTTATGCAGCTGCGAATTCTACAGTAAATTCGGACTTTTTGACTGGGTTGTAGAGCTGGAGTTTTTAACTGGGCAAGGGCTTTGGAATATAGCTATGATGGCCTGGGCTTCCAAAAGTACAGGGTTATATGGAGAGGTAATACATCCTGACTCTGAGATAGACTGGAGATTTTGGTATCTGTGCTGTATTGTAGGTTTTCTGGCTTCTTATTATTTCTAGAATGTGAGTATGTTCTTTATGTTTGCATGTTATTTTCTTTATTACCCATGCTGAAGGTTTCAGCTAGCAGATCAATAGTGGTCCTGAGGAGAGAGAAGAGCCCAGACGAGTAGAAGGGTACTATCGTAGTCTGATTTTCACTCCAGCTGCAACTTTCTGACACACTTGCTTTCACCCCCTGGTCCCACAGGTCACGTGTCCCTGCAATCTGATGACCTCTGCAAAGATCTTTCTTCCATTTGCTTTCAGCAGGTACATTTTAATCATTATATTTTCTGCTTAAACTAGCCAAGACTTGTTTTCACTGCCTATAACTAAATACTGTAATAGGGAGATAGGCTAAAAAAAATGAAACATAATACTGAATGTATTTGTTACCTCGGGTTTCCCTCGAACAGTACTAAAGATGCATGCATGATTGAGGTTTAATCTTTCTTTATTTTATAGCTAGGTTGATAGTGATAGTTATTTAAGATATCAATATTTTTACTTTGATACTTGATGTTTAGGATGAATTTTTAGAATGTAAACTGGATCTGACTCATTTCACTTAGCATGATACTTTCCATGTTGATCCACTTATATGAGAGAGACAGACATAGAAAGATTGCACTCATCTGTGGAATATAGAATAATAGACTATAAGACTAACGCCCAAGAATAGTAGAAATAAGTACCAGGAGATTGTTTCCATGGCTTGGAGGCTGGTCTCTCATTCTGGGTAACTCAGGGAAGGGACCACCAAGCAAAATGTGGTTGGAGGTCATGTGGGGGAAGGGTGAGGCGGGCAGAATACAGACTAGAGACTGAACACAATGGCCACTCAACACCTCTATTGCAAACCACAACACCTAATCAGAGAGAGAGAACAAAAGGGAATACCCTGCCATAGTGGCAGGGTGGGAGGGGGGGAGACGGGACTGGGGACGGGGGGGGGGGGGGGGGAGGGATGTTGGGTTTACTGGTGGTGGAGAATGGGCAGTGGTGAGAGATGGGTTATCGAACTTTGTATGGGGGAAACATGAGCAAAAAGATGTATGGATCTGTAACTGTACCCTCACGATGACTCCCTAATTAAAAATAAACTAATAAAAAAAAGTTAAATGCAAAAAAAAAAGAATGTAAACTGGATAATACATTTTGTATTAAGTGGATTCATTCTGGTATTATTATACCATCTCCAAAATGTAGAATTTTCCTTTTGGATACCTAAATGCCACTTGCTTACCATTTGAAAGTCTGTTAAAAAAGCACCACTGAAAAATCATTAAAAAACAAATTTTCTTATTGTTGCAATTGTGTGAATAAGGAAAAATATTGGGAAATCTAGAATGTCTTCTGAATATTTTATAAAGTTTATGAAACCTACACATTTCCCTTATTGTTCATTTTGGTTAATTGAATTTTAAAGCAACAAGTCAGTTATAGATATTAATGACTCTTTCCTCATCCTCCACATCCAATTATCATGAAGTCCCATGTTATGAATATATCATCTCCTCTCCATCAACTCTCATGCCAATAACCTTCATCACTTCTCATTTTGCTATTATTGGCTGCAATAGAAGACTCACTATTTGGTTTTGTAAGTTTCAAAAGGGCTCTCATTACTGATATTTCTTTTCTGTCTCTTTTTTTGGCTTTGCAATGAAGTCAATTTTCAAAAGTTAAGTGGAAAGAGCATACATGAATCTATCAGCAGCTATTGGTACAAAAGCACTTTTAGCTTTAGCTATCATTTACAAAAAGAGTAACCTCGAGCCATAGTATGTTTTAATAGGCAACTTAGACTTTCTGAATGCTATTGACAATGGGTTATTTCCAGGAAAAGTCAAGATTAGAAATGAAATTCTTAATGCATATCTGAGGCCCTAGAATAATAAGACTGATAGGGGCTTGGAAGAAGTTCTTCATGGCAGATTTTAGCATGTTGGTATAGTTAAATCAATAAAAGCAGTTGCCATGTGCTAGGCATTTTCCCTTTGCTCTTCTCAAAGAAGTCTTTAGCCTTTCCTCCCTGTTTTGTTCTCTGAAGATACAAAGGAAGTCAAGTTTTGCTTTGATAGGTTTGTCTTGATCTTTTGCTTCTAATTGGGTTTGGTAAAAAAAAAAATAAGCACTACAAGTAGATCAATGGATGACAGTCATTGAGGCTAGAGTGTACTCACTAAGCTTTTCTCAATATGTACTTCAATGTGTGTAAGATTCATGCTTACCATAGTGTTGTAGTTTTTGATATACAGTTACCATACCTCCTCAACACCTAGAGTTCAAGATACTCCACCCATATCTTTGTTACTTTTTTTTTAAATTCTTTTATTGATTCACCATGTGGAAAGTTACAAAGCTTTCAGGTTTAAGTCTCAGTTATACAATGCTCAAACTCTTTGTTACTTTTAAGTCTACCTTTATCCTCCTACTAGCCACCAGCCCCTGCTCCCTACCCTCTGTCCTTGATTGTTAATCTTAGTTTTATAATTCAAGATCAAGGGTTTGTCATCATCTGATAGTGTCCGTTCCCTTGCTTTGTTTGTTTATGTACCACAGATGAGTGAGATCATCCAGTATTTCGCTCTTTCCTTCTGACTTATTTCCCTTAACATCATACCCATCAGTTCCATTCAGGTTTCAGCAAACTGCAAGATTTCATCTTTTCTATATCTGCATAGCATTTTTTTCTTTTGTATACTACAGCTTATTTGTTGATGTTGGACATTTGGACTATTTCTATATCCTGATTGTTGTTACTAAGTACTGCAATCAGTACATAGGTATGCATGTATCTTTTTCAGTGAATGCTTTTGTATTTGGGGGGTAGATGCCAAGAAACAGAAAATCTAGGTCATGTGGAAGTTGAATTCTTACTTTAAATGTCCCCATACTGTTTTCCAGGAGACTGACCCGCATAGCATTCTCACCCATTTCCACCACATTCCTACCAACACTGGTGTGAGATGTTTCATTCTCATTTTGATTTTCATAATGATAAGTCACAATAAACATTTTTCATATACCTTCTGGCTGTCCATATTCTCTGTGGGGAAGAATCTATTAATCTCTCCTCATTTTCTTGATTGGATTACTGCTTCTTTTTGCTATTAAGTTTTGTGGGTACTTTATATATCTTTGGTTATTAGCTCTTGATATGATGTAACACACTTAACTATTTTCTACCATTTGATAGTTGTCTTTAGTTTGAATCTCTTTTACCATATAAAACCTTTTAAAATTTGAAATTTTATTTAGTTTAAATTTTGTTATCTTTGCCATCAGGTTGGAGCGATAGCACAGCGGGTAGGGAGTTTGCCTTGCATGCGACCCACCTGGGTTTAATTCCTCCGCCCCTCTCGGAGAGCCGGGCAAGCTACTGAGAGTATCTCGCCTGCACGGCAGAGCCTGGCAAGCTACCCATGGCATATCCAATATGCCAAAAACAGTAACAAGTCTCACATGGAGACGTAGATATTATTGGTGCCCACTTGAGCAAATCGATGAGCGACAGGATGACAGTGATACAGTGATCTTTGCCATTAGAATCGAGTCACTGAGCATAGTTCTGAGGTCCATGGAGGATTATGCCTATGTTCTCGTCAATGTACTTCAAGGATTCTGGTCTAATCTAAACTTTGTTTTTAAATCTACTTTGAATTACTACTGTGGCTTGTGTGAAGTTGACAAGGTTTTATCCCTCCACATTGCCAAAGCATCAGCTCTGTCTGATGTATGTCTCCTCTCCTTGCCCCTCTGGTCTTAGGGGTGGTGGCAGTATCACCAGTTGCAAGGCACCACACTAGAACTTTCTTCTACTTTTCTTATTCTTACTCTTATCTATACCTTGGTTTATCTTCATTTGAGTATGTCATCTGCTTTCTCCTGGAACTGTGCTAATGTGGGTGATACTAAACTATTCAAAAAGTTGTAAGGTGCAGAGTAGATGTAGCTGGAACAGATGTAGCTGTAAACAGTGGGCCAGCACTAACATACAGTGTAAATATCAGTGTTGGTTGTGGAATGTGGAAAAAGTATTTTTCTTTTTAAATTTATTTATTCAATTACCGTGAGAACAGTTACAAAGCTTTTGTGTTTGAGTCCTGGTCATACAATGATCAAAGACCTTTTCCTTCACCAGTGCACATTTTCCACCACCAACAACCCCAGTATACAACACCCTATCCCACCCCTACCCCTGCCTGTGTGGCAGAGAATTTCTACATTACTCTCTCCTTCTCTCTACTTTGATTATATTCAATATTTCGACACCAGTCCCACCATTATTATTTGGAATTTCCCCCCAACAATCAGACCTTCTGACGAAGCAAAATTAGACAATTTATTTTCTATTGCTGGTTATGACATGCGTATGATGTCGTTGCAGCCGCTCTCGTGGCCACGCAATCCTGGAATTCTAAAATTTTGATAATTAGGTCTGGAAAGATTTCTTTCAAGAGCCACTTGGTTCTAGATTCCTTTATGTGTCTCTGGGATCATGGCCACTAAGGAGCTTAATAAGTAGCCGGGGGTCGTTCGTGGGTGTCATCTCAGGGTCCTGTTGTGGTGGGGGAGGAGAGAAGTATTTTGTACTTGACAGTAGAGAATGAGTCAGTCTACCATATTAAAAATGGATTCAAGTTCCATTATGATGTCTGTCCTATTGTCCTGTCCTGTGGCCTGCTGTCTAAAGGAGGCCCCGCAGCAGTCAGCAGTGGGAGGGAACCCTGGCCGTGCTTGCACACGATAGACTTAATTGCTCATTCCTTTCTGCCACACACAACTCCAGGTGTGTGTTTGGTTTACAGCGTTCAGCGGCCAAGAAAGTAAATGCTTTGGCCTCTTTGCCCTACTTATGTTCCTAAATTTATTTATTTTTTTTTTTTTTATTTTTTTTTTTGCTTTTTGGGTCACACCTGGCAATGCACAGGGGTTACTCCTGGCTCTGCACTCAGGAATCACCCCTGGCTGTGCTCAGGGGACCATATGGGATACTGGGATTTGAACCCGGGTCGGCCGCGTGCAAGGCAAACGCCCTACCCGCTGTGCTATCTCTCCAGCCCCATGTTCCTAAATTTATTAACCAAGACATCTTATTTTTAAATTCATTCTATCTCTATTTAAAAATATTCAGTCACAAAATTCTAACGTCACCTATCTTTAAACCTTATATCCATTGCATTCATTACCTACCTAGTATGTCATCCTTTCTAAATACTACATTTTTTTTTCATTTGATTTATCCTTCCCACCAGATAGCATTCCATCCTCTCTGCTGGTGATATGTTCACAGCACCCAGCGCAGCTATTGTCATGTCTGAGAACCGTTCCTGGAAACAACCAGGCAGAATTGATCACTGTTCTCTGTGCTTGAAAGCACTGCTCGCTCTGTATTGTGATTAATAGTGTATGTTTCTGTCACCATTGCTAGATTTTGATCTCCTTGAAAACAGGGATCAAATCTTTTTTTATCTTTATAACCTTAGGGCTTACAATACTATATACGATGGAACTCGATAAATGTCTGTTGAACTGAATTCAATGAATTTGGTTCCTGCAGGTTCAACCGTGAGCCTGTTACGGAGCAGGAATCCAAACCCAGTTCTATTGTCAAAGTGGGTCTAAGCTCTGATCCACTACAGTGTGCTTATTATTATTATTTGGGGGGGAAGCAATCGAAACTCTAATAGATTTAAATTTATTTATTTATTTTTTGGTGTTAAGTTGATAACTTAAGAAATGGCGACAATTTGGGAAACAGATGGTTTCTGTTAGATTTTAGGAATCTAATTTTCACCTGCACTGATTAGTTTTGTATTCTTTGTACCTTAAATCCAAATAATAATGGGTTTCAAAACATGTCCTTGAAACTATAATTTTTGCAAAAGCTTTATTTCTATGTCTTTGGTAGTAGGAAAAAAGAAAATGAGAGGCAGAGGTATACAAAGTTTTCATGTAATGCTGCAGAGAGCCTGCTATAGAGTAATGGCCCAGTATGCAATCGTCTCTCTTGGTAGTTACTACTGTCAGATTATTACTGTGTTCTCAGATTCGTCGAATGTGTTCAAGGATCTTCTTTGGTCTGAAAGGTCAGCTGCTTTTAGTTGTGCACTGGTAGAATACTAATACATCCTTATTCAAATTACCTGCTACAGCGCTTATTAAATTGATGGCCTTGTGCTCTAATTTAATACTGGTGTCGCTCAGAGGCAGGCTGCAGCCGCACTCTTAGCTGAACTGGCTGATGCCAAGGCAAAGTTCAAACTGAAACCGTGGATTGGGGCTGCATTTTCCCACTAAATTAGCAGTCAGTTGCAGTGTATAATTAATTAGCACAAACCAGGGAAAGCTTGTCATTTAATAAGCCTTTTTTATTTCTACATTACACAAACAGTGGGAATTGATCCATTAAGTGCCTGGCTATTAATGCTGTTTAATGTATGTCTGCTTGTTAAATTGAGATGTCTAGGTACATACGACCAGAGTTTAAGAGCTCCTCACAGTTTGTTCAGTATTTGCTCAGATTTTAAGTCATGTTCCAACAAATCGATAATGGCTTCATTACTGAATTCGAACCTGATTCAAACGTGCATATTGAATTAAACTGATAGACTTGGTGTGGTCTCAGAACTGTTTTCATGTATCAATATCTATATATCTATATAGTTGTATATCATAAAATTCAGTTAATTCTTCTCCCACAACATTACATATTGCATTGTGTTTGCAGCATTCTATTTAATATACATATGTGTATGTATATATATAACATTCTTTCTTGCAATTGCCTAAAGCAATAACTTTATCTTTTCAGTATTCAGTCATAGTATCATGGAATTTTAGAGTTGGAAGAAATCCTGTGAAATATACAAATGAAATTTTGTCTGCCCTTGAAAATAACTGCAAGGACACATTGTCTTATCTGTGATCTTAGAATCATCCAAAGAGGGTATTTTCAAGAGCCTTGAACCTAATTTTTCCCCCTTAAAATTATTAAGTATTATTTGTGTCTTTTAGTGAACTGGTTGTTTGTAAATATTATACAATTAACAAATGTATTCTCTAGAATAAAATCATTACATTTTACATGCACAAATGATAGCATTAAATGCTTTAAAAAAAGTTAGTGCAGTTAGTAAAATTGAAAATATGAATGCAAATTCCTCCAAGAATAGGATTTTTTTTGAGCAGTTGATGAGGGCATTTTTCACATGAAGAAATTATACCTGTGTATGACCGAGGAGGCCAAAAGAGCTACTTTGGACACCAGCAGCCCACTGAAATGACCTAATGTCATCTAATCATCAGCAATATGAAATGGTTCCTTAGTAATGGGTTAGACTTTGGGGGGACCAAAAAAGGGTAAAAGTTTGTAGTGACGTGTAATTTCTGGCTGTACTTTCCCTGGACTTTATACAGAAACCCAAAACTGCGCGGCCGCTGCGGTGGCCTCGCGACCTAATATCATCTAATCATCAGGAATATGAAATGTTTCCTTTTTAACGGGTCGGACTTTGGTGGGAAATCCTAACAAGAATAGTAAGTCTTTTGTTGAAATATTGAAGGCAATCAAAGTGGTAGCCATCTCTCTAGATTGAACTAAGCCATATCCCCACGCCGGCTGAGAAGAAATATCCTTCTTTCTCGGGAAGAAACGCGGCGTGGCGTTAACCATAGTATGATGTCCATTAAGTTGACATGGACCTTGTGGCATGGGAATGGGATATAAGGGAATAAATTATTATGTACATGGAACAGCGCAATGCTGGTGGAATCTCGAGCCAGGGCCGATACCAGCGCACTACTTTTGGTTCCAGAAACTTCTTGCAGACATTCTACCAGACTATCAACTAAGCCAGAGCCCCACGCCGGCTGATGACGGGAAATAACCATCTTTTTCATTTTTTTTTTCCCCTTGTCAGGCAGCGTGGTGATTACTAAACAGGCATGAACTCGATGGCGTGGGACGAGGGGGGAATAAAATAGAAAAGTTATGTAACAAACAGTGGGATTTAATGTCTCTACATTCTCAGCAATGGAGAACTACCAAATGCTTCCTTGACAGTAGGACTGTCTTTTTCTTTTTGGGGGGAAACCCCAGCAACAATATCGAGTTATGTGTTGAAACATAAAATGTAACCAAGATAAAGCGTAAACGAAGTGAAACTTATCACTTACAAGGGCGGGAACTGGGGAGGCGGGAGGGGACGGGAGGTATACTGGGGTGGTTGGTGATGGAATAGGGACACTGGTGAAGGGAAGGGTGTTTGAGTACTGTATAACTGACATAATCCTGAGAACTATGTAACCCTCCACATAGTGATTCAATAAAATTTAAAAAAATTATGTGGCTAATTTGAACACAGAGACTTTAATATAGAGAACTATTTAATATAGAGAACTATTTTACAGAAATGAACTGGTATCTGCAAGATGAATCATCTGGTCTAGTTATTCTTAAACTGATCCTCTACTGAGGTGACCCTTTTGGTGAATATTCACATGAAATGAAAATATCTTCACTTTTTTGGTCCCTTTAGATAGTATATCTGCATATCTTTTCTCCAGATTTCTTAGACTTTTCTCCCCCAACATATCCCTCCCAAGCCCCTGAAAAATCTAACCAAATTATTTGCTATAGTCATTAATTTGTATATAATTGCTATTTCTCCTTCCAAGAAAAATGAATAACCAGACCCAATGGGAGGATTTTCCTTTACCACTATCCTCTGGCATATCCTAAAAGGGGATTCTAGTGCTGCAGCTGTCCACCTTTGTTGGTGTCTGTGTATTCTGTGAACCATCTGCAAATCATTCTCAAGTCTTCTCTTTCTTTGTGAACTGATCTTGAAAAGTTCCTCCTAAGATCAGAGACACAGCCAGGAAGAAGTAAGGCCATCTAGCAAAACTGGGAGACATGGGCATTTGGGCCGCTTACTTGTGTCCTCAGGTCTGATCATCAATCTACAACTTCCATTAGATGATGGGATGTAGGTGTATACACCCAACTTCATGCCTGGGGAATCTGAAAACATCCATTTATCATGGGCGACCCAGGTCACAGGGTGACTTGGAACCCTATAGCTAAGTATTGAATCTCTACTAAGGAATGATAATAGGTAAAGAACTGTTTCTTAAATGGAAAGCTGTGGAGGATGGCAAATCTTGGCTCCCAGATTTCGAAGGCTTGTGCAATTCTCCTACAGAGCCTCGTGAAGGTTCCAAGCTGAATCCCCGCCTTTCACTGCTACCTCTGCTATTTTATTTTATTTTATTTTATTTTTATTTTTTTTTTTTTTTGCTTTTTGGGTCACACCTGGCGATGCACAGGGGTTACTCCTGGCTCTGCACTCAGGAATTACCCCTGGCGGTGCTCAGGGGACCATATGGGATGCTGGGATTCGAACCCGGGTTGGCCGCGTGCAAGGCAAACGCCCTACCCGCTGTGCTATCACTCCAGCCCCTACCTCTGCTATTTTAAAGACTGGATTTTAAGAACCATGAAGTTCATTAGAATACTTGTCATCTTTCTCCTGTCAGTTTGGCCTATTTTGCACATCAGAATGACTACTGGAGTTTGGGGATAAATTTTTCATAGAGTCATGTTGTTTCACACTTTCTAAAAAAAAAAGAAATTATATCTGCTCATCATATTTAAATTAAGGAAATTAGTCTCCATATCACATGAATTTTTGTATTGAATTTATTTATACTTATATACACATATTTGAGAAGATACCTTGAAATTCTGGAAAAAGAATAAATAACTATTTCCAAAAGTAGGCTAATACCTCTGTTGTGTTGTTGTTGTTACATATCAAGAAAAATGTCTATAGGTTCACACAGGGAATTTTAAGGCTTGTTTTTGTCAAGGATTTCACTTGGAATTTTTTCTTTCTGTTATTTTGATATTATTGTAATAGTACTGAAAATATTCTTCTGAAGAAATATTGAATAAAATACTATGGAAGGAAATAAGCATGTTTTGGGGGATAGTTCAAATCTTTGTTATTTTACTTATGTACATTTGCTCTATATTATAATCAAATATTTCCTTTGCTGGGAGAAAAACCCTCTGTTGGTACAATGTATTTAATATGGCATTATACATTTTATTTTTAAAATTTCTGCAGAATTAAGAATAGCATAAAATTTTGAGTAGTATTGAGAGAAAAACTTGTTTAAGTAAATGAACAATTTTATTAAAAGAAAATCATGCAAAACATATTTTCTTCATCTAAATACACAAAATTCAAATAAAGTAATTTACTATGCTAGTTGATACACTATTTGAAATCTTGCATTAAATTTTCTACATGACTAATTTCTATACAATACTAGAAATTATCTAAGCACTCTCATGATCTTTCCTCAGTGAGAATACTTTGTAATTATTCACTCATTAACAAATATTTGTTCATTTGGGGCTGGAGCGATAGCACAGCAGGTAGGACGTTTGCCTTGCACGCAGCCGACCCGGGTTCAAATCCCAGCATCCCATATGGTCCCCTGAGCACCACCAGGAGTAATTCCTGAGTGTAGAACCAGGAGTAACCCCTGTGCATCGCCGGGTGTGACCCAAAAAGCAAAAAAAAAAACACAAATATTTGTTCATTTATTAATTCTCCAACAATTTTGGATGTATTTTAGGTAAGTAACTCAAAAATACACAAATATATTGAGAGGCTATTAACATGTCTCTTCTTCTGTACACACTTATTTTATTTAGATATTATTTACTGCATAAAATGCATTTTTATCCCTAGCTAAAATTAAAATTTTAATTTTAAATTAGTTAAATTAAATTAACTTCTGTGGTAGAAGAAGAGCCACTTTTGCAGTATTTTGAATTCTCTGTCTCTTAAGATTAGATATCTTTTGCACAATATTGACAAATCGGTTGTGAGAAGTGTATGATCTGTTGAATCTCCATTTTGTGATCATGAAAGTTTTGAGATCATCTTCATAAGAATGAACAGAAGAACTCTTTATCCTGGTACTGTGAGATATAAATATCATTACCTGCCACAGAGGCAGGATGGCAGGTGGGAGGGAAACTGGGAACATTGATGAAAGGTAGTAGCACTGGGGAATGGATTGGTTTTGAAATAATATACCCCTGAAACCCTATCATAATAACTTTGTAACTTTGTAATTCATGGTCACTGTCACTGTCACTGTCATCCCGTTGCTCATTGATTTGTCGAGCGGGCACCAGTAACGTCTCTCATTTGAGAGACTTATTGTTACTGTTTTTGGCATATCCAATACGCACAGGTAGCTTGCCAGGCTCTGCCTCTTGGGCTCGATACTCTCAGTAGCTTCCTGGGCTCTCAAAGAGGGGTGGAGGAATCGAATTCATGGTGATTCAGTTAAAAAAAATTTACCACGAAAGTTGTTGTCGAACCATTAATAACTAATTATGGAATGTATAGTCTGGTCAATTTTAATCTACATAATCATTCTAATTTATATTTTCTTCTGATTATGATACCTGGAGAGTAAGTTAAAATAAATAAAAACCTTTACAACATACTTATAACACCCAATAATAAAATATTGTGTGGTGTTTTTATGGTTTTTCCCTCCTAAATCCTACTTTTTTATTGTTGGTTCTGGTGCTTTTGATTTATACAAATACCTTGCCTATATACCACCAGTGTGTCCACAACCTCTGACCTTTGCTCTTGTAGCTCCAGAATGCCTCTTCTTACTTCCCTCCTCAATTTCTCTCTTTCCTTGGTGTTTTCATTTCTGTAATCTAGGGCCAAGTGCTTGTCCATTCTAGCCTTTCATTATCTTGTTATTCTACATGCCACAGGTGAGAACATTTGGTATTGGTCATTCTCCTCTGTCTTACTTCCCCTAGCATGGCATCTTCTAGTTAAGGTAAATTGCATAAGCTCATTATTGCTGTTTTTTTTAAATTGAATCACCGTGACATACAGTTAGACTCACAAACTTTCATGCTTACATTTCAGTCATACAATGATCGAATAACCATCCCCCCTCCAGTGCCCATTCTCCACCACCAATGTTCCCAGTATCCCTCCCGCCACCCCCATCCCCTCTCTGCCCCTCTGCCTCTGTGGCAGGTACATTCCCTTTTCCTCTCTCTCCTTTTGGGTATTATGGTTCCTGTGGTTTTATACCACACTTTATTATCCACTTTTCTGTCATTGGACATTTGGATTATTTCAAAATTCTGGCTATTGTACTAAGCATAGCAGTGAACATAGGTGTGTATATGTGTGTATGTTGTATATATATTTCTTATGTATGAATGTATATATATTTCTTATGTATGAATGTATATATACATTTCTTATGTATAAATGTATATATATTTATAGATATGGTATATTCATATACATTTTATATGTACATATATATACATATATATAAACATTTTTATGTTTTGCAGGTAGAAACCAAGGTGTGGAATTACTGGCTCTTGTCACCTTTTCAACTAATGGAGTTGGGAAAACAGGATTGCTACAGGGAAAAAAATAAGAAAATGGATATGTATCTCATACCTATATGAAAGTCAATTTTTTTTGTTTGTTCATTTTTGGGCCATACCCCGTAATGCTCAGGTTTTACTGCCTGGCTTTTAACTCAGGAATTACTCCTGGTCAAGTGCTCGAGTTGGCCACATGCAAGACAAGTGCCCTACTTGTTATACTATTGCTCTACTGCCCCTCCCCCCCAAAAAAAGGTAAAGTTAAAGTGGATCAAAGTTAAAGTAGACCTTGAGGGTAAACCAGAATACATAGAATAAATATATTAAGGAGAATATAGGCAGATGGCTTCAAGGTTTAGACCACAAAATAATATGATATGATAAAAACAGTGATATGATTCCATTGGAAAAAACAACAAAAATGGAAGGGGCTACATCGAAGTAAAAGGTTTCTGAATGACAAAATAAATGCAGGCTAAAATTAAAGGACATCCTACAAAATGGATAAGCAATTTGCACACACTTCAGCAGATAAAAGTTTAATATCCAAGACAAATAAAGCACTGACAAAGAGCAAGAAATAAATACACTAACACCATCACAAAATGAACAGACACTTCTCTGAAGACAGATTGATGGCCAATAGGTAAATTTAAAAATGCATCATCACTTGTTACCAGGAAAATACTAATCAAGATGAAAATGAGATACCACCCCACATCAGTGACCAGAAATAACCAGAGCTGGTGGTGATGTGGCAAAAGGAACTCTCCTCCACTGCTGGTGGGAATGTTGTCTGGCTCAGCTGCCATGGAAAACAGTATTTCTCAAAAATGTCAGAACACAGTTGCTGTATGGCCAATAACATTTTTTTACATATATTTTAAAATGCTTAAAATGCATTGAAGTAGGACTTTTTCCCTCCAATTTTATTTAGGCACCGCAATTTACAATACTGTTGAGAATTGAGTTTCAGGCATACCGCCAGCATATTAGCATTTCTTCACCAATAAATCAGGGTTTTCTCCCCATCAACCCCTTTGACAAACTTCTAAAATTTTATTAGTCTGAAGTTATATGTTTGCAGTAATGTTAGCACCAAGACCCTTGAGCTGTATCCTTGTGTTCCATCTAGCACCCTTCATCATTCCTGTTACCCACTCCCTTATTTTTAATTGTCACTTTCTAATTGTCACCAGAACCAAGGGATTGCCATTATTTGATATTTCTTATTTCCTTGTCTTGTTGTTCTTGTTTTAATATACAACACACGAGTGACAATATATAGTATTTGCTCATCTGACTTTGAATTATTAGAATACAATTTCTTAATCAGAGCAGGAGCTATAGATAGAAGAGTGGGTAAGACACTCGTGCTGCATGAGACTTTAACTGACTTTGTTCGTTGACACCACATATGATCCCCTGAATCTCTGTGATTTATGAGCACAGAGTCAGGAGTAAACATTGAGAATCACCGGGTGTGCTCCTACCCCCAAAACAAATGAACAAAAAAGACATTTTAATCATTTAAAAAATAGTTTGAGTTAAGAATTCTGAATATTAGTCCAGAGAGATAGTATAGTAGGTAAAATGCTTGCCTTACATACAGCCAACCCGTGCTTGATCTTTGGAAGCCCAGATTTTCTCGTGGATCCCACAAGGAATTATCTCCAAGCACAGAGTAAGGAGTAAGCCCTGAATACAGTTGACTGTGGCCCAATCAACTTTGTTTCCCCCTATAAAAAAGAATTTTGAATACTGTGTCTGCTATGAAAAGAGGGAAGGTGCAGAATATTTATATTACACATTTTAATACTAATCATATAGAATGGGTTATAATAATTTTTTAAATATCCTTCCACTTGTACTAATAGAATGTCATTAGATAAACTTAGAAAATTTATTTTATTTTGCTAATTGGTTTCTGCATCAACCACAGGCATATTGGTGAAAGCAGGGTTCAAATGACTTTCCTATAATAAGCCTTTCAATTAATTCTTCTCACACTGTTCTCCTAGTGGTTTTCGAATATCTTTCATTATATAAAACATCTGGTATTAGATGTTTTATATAATTTATATGCTATAATCTTATATGCTAGCATGTTAAAGACTGGACACTTGACATAGTCAAACGTGTTGCAATTTAAAACAATGACCTCAACTAATGCTGCTTGAAATGAGCCATATTTGTCAAGAACATATATATATATACATATATGTATATGTAGTTATACATATACATATATGTATATATATCTGTCTAGCCCACTCATCATTCCAGAATTGGTGAAAAGGATAGAAATCCAACTGAAAACTCTGTTCCTTTGTAAGATAGAAATGGCAATAAAGTCATATATTTTCTTTCATCTGCAAATGAACTTTCTTTCTTGGCCTGATATTTAAAAAAGTACTATAAGAAGTAAATATTAAAGAAGGATCATCCATAACATACATTAAATCATGTATTACTTATAATTTACATTTGCATTATAGGGCTACTGAATTTCTTCTGTGCTGCATTTCATAGAAAAGAAGATACTGATGATATCTCCTTTAAAAGACTTGCTAATACAAGAAGCAGATCATTTAAAACAGACTTTATATCTTTATATGATGTTAGAAATGAAGACATTACCTCAAAATGTAGGTAATTATTGCCTCCTCTTTTATCAGTGCTATTTTCTGAGGTATTATCATAAGAGAGCACTTTACTATTAAGTAGGTCCTTTCAGTGGCAATAAATCAGTCCAACTGAGTCATCATTGTCTAAGGCATCTGAACTACTGCAATGTTGTGGATCCTACAGAGAGTGTGAAATCACTTGACCCTTGGCATTAACCTTTGCTGAATGAATAGACACTGCTTTCCACATCGAAGAACAAAGCAGAAGGCTATTGATTAAACACCACATTCACTTGATATTAAATACTGGCTGAACTCACTTCTTGCTTCTAGTTCCAGAGGGAAAAACCCAGAGAGTTGCTGAGTCTCAAGGGAATGGATGTTTGTAATTCAGAGCAATGTTTTTTCTGTAAAGTACTTTCCCTCCTCCTTTGATCAATAGCTAGCAGCCATGATCAGCTATGAGTATGTATTGTCAATTCTGACCCATGTATTTTATCACTTAAGGTGAGAGGTCACCATGCTCTGATTTATATTTTAATTCTTGGCATGAATAGTTTCCTGACGTTGGTATCTGTTTGAAAAGTCATATATTAATATTATGTCTTATCTATAAATCATTGTCTTGGCAATTGATCTATGTGCATTAATAAAATACATGATTTTTCTAAAATTCTATGTTAATTACTTTTGGGGGACAGATGTTGAGATGAGAGATTTTTAGAAGTCAGTATTATTGGAAGAAATTATAATAAAAGGGAAACAAAATGCATTACTATGTTACTTGGAAATAAATTTCTCAGGTTAGAGGAAAGCAAAAGTTTGGAAGAGAGTGTAGTTTCCATATGAGCTTAAAGATATTAAGCCTTAACTAATTATCCTTTGATCCATTGCATGAACCTACACTATTGACAATAGTTTGACACTTTACAGATATTTTACACCAGAAGCAGAACATTAGTTACTGATAATTCAATACATTTAACTAGGGCAAATTTTAAAACTATAGTCACAACTTAGAGCACCATTTAAATTTAATTTTATTTCTTTAATTATTATTGAGCTGGAGTGATAGCACAGCGGGTGGGGGTTTGCCTTGCACATGGCTGACCCAGGTTCGATTCCTTCGCCCCTCTCGTAAAGCCTGGCAAGCTACCGGGTGTATGCCACCCGTATGGCAGAGCTAACAAGCTCCCCATGGCATATTCGATATGCCGAAAGCAGTAACAACAAGTCTCACAATGTAGACGTTACTTGTGCCCACTTGAGCAAATCAATGAGCAATGGGATGACAGTGATACAGTGAATTATTATTATTTTGGTATGTGGGCCATATCTGACTGTGATTACTCCTGGCTCAGTGTTTTTGGAACACTTCTGCTGGGGCTTAAGTGGGCTGAGAGGAATTAAACCTGATTGGCTTCATGCCATGCAAGTAACTTACCTGCTGTACTATCTCTCCAGCCCCACCATTTTCATTTTAAATTTAATAATTACTGTGTGCCTATTTGGCTGGAATTTAATGCGGGAAACCACAAAAATAGTAATAAGGTTTTGTATTCTGGTTCTATGGCTTTGCATCAGTAAAACTATAACTGTTTTTGTTGCTAATGTTTTGACTGGCTTGGGTTCAGGACCAGGAATTCTATATTAGGTAGATGTGAATTTGTCATAGTTGAGCAAAGACCTTTCCTTACATGAATAATAGAAAATATTTCATCTAAGAACATAATGGTGTAATTTAATACAAGCACAGTCTCATACAGTTTGCACAGGTTTTGGAAAAGAGTATTCCAAGGCTGAGGAAAGTTGATTAAATAAAAACAAACCATGCTGCGAAGCTCAATGATCAGTTTTGATTTGATTCTTTCTGTAGGACATATCAAATCTTTCTTTGAAATCTTTTTTTGAAAGCTACCAAAGCTTAGGAAAATAGAAAAAAATATTCTTTTTAACCACCTTTTGTTTATGTATCTTATATTCCTTCTTTATTCTCAGGAAATTTGTGTAGAAGTCATTTTTATTTTTATATAATCCTGAGTACATTCATGTAACAGGTACACAAAAACAACTAGGGATTTACTTTGGCAGATAGGCATAAGTATCTGCAGTTTATTTGACTGACAGGGCACAATACCAACATTTTCTGCATGCCATATAAAATAGAGCTGATAGTTTGTAGAAAGTAGCATTTTAAGAATCACACTTAATGAGAATGTTTAATATTCAAGGCACCTATCACTGTATCACTGTCATCCCATTGTTCATCGATTTGCTCGAGCAGGTACCAGTAACATCTCCATTTGTTCCAGCCCTGAGATTTTAGCAGCCTCACCTTACTCATCTTTCCCAATGATTGGAGGCTCTTTCAGGGTCAAGAGAATGAGACCTGTTATTGTTACTGTATTTGGCATATCAAATATGCCACAGGGAGCTTGCGGGGCTATTCCCTGGGGCAGAATACTCTCGGTAACTTGCTGGGCTCTCTGAGAGGGATGGAGGAATTGAACCCAGGTCGGCAGTGTGCAAGACAAATGCCCTACCCGCTGTGCTATCGCTCCAGTCCAATTTGATGTAGACATAAAAAAAAAAAAACTGGGTAAAGAAGTGGCTAGTTCAAGATTACAAAGCAGGTCTGTGATACAACTTTGATAAGAATTCGTGTAGCACACACCACAGACTCACAATCTCTTAAGTTTATATGCAACTTCTAAATAAAAACCTTTGAAAATTCACCCACCAGGTCCCGGGCAGCCAGGCCTTTCGGCCACCTCCGGGCTTGCTTGTTTGCAGGCCCCCTGAGCCAGCATGACTGTCGCAGGTGAAAAGCCCACAGAGCCTGGATACGGAGTCGACTCCCGCCGTATCTGGCAGTGTGGGCTCTCGCTAGTCCTCTCTCTGCCTCCCTTTACTCGTTTCTAATTGGCGATAGCAAGAAATGAAGAAAAAAAAAAACTGGTCTCAGAGCTGCTGAAAATCAGATGAGATTCATCTTGGTAATTGAGGTGTAATTGACATAGACCATTACTTCAGTTTCAGATGTGCCGTAGGAGGAGCTGGTATTTGTACAGGCAGGCAGTCCGGACGCAGAAATGGTGTGATTCCATTCCAGACCACCCCAGCCGAGAGCAGCCAGCGCGTTTTTAAAAATCGCGTTTCTGGACAGGGGAGAGAGCCGGAAGGGCTGCAGCGCACGCTTTATACGCTTGTATTTGGTCTCCACATGATCCTTGGAACACCGCAGGAAGCAGCCCCTGAGCGCTACTGGGTGTGGCCCAAACCCTTCTCCCCCAAATTATGTTTACTGGGATTGAGGATGTGGAATGCCACCACCCCTCTGAAAATACCAGGTATAGCCCCCTCAACAACTTAAATAGCATGTTTATACTCCATGTGGTCTATTAAAAGGGCAACAAAGGGCAAACAGCATCTTGTTTAAAAACAATGTAATTGGGGACTGGCGCAGTGGTACAGCGGAGAGGCCGCTTACATTGCACCAGGCCAACCCAGGTATGATCCCCCACAACCCAGAAGGTCGCACCAGGAGTAGTAAGTCCTGAACACCACTGGGCATGCCCTCCCAAAACAAATAAACAAACAATGGACACCTTATTAATGTGACACAGATGTACCGGGCCGGCCAGGCTGCTGGGATAGGGGGCTGATATACTTGGGGTTCCACTTTTTGCAATTTGCAAAAACAAAAACGCATTATCTCAGAAGCAAAAGCAAGCTGAGCACAAGAAAAGGAGGCTTATCCATATTGCAAAATGATCAGTTTAGCAGACACTCATCGGTATGCGGGAAAGGCACTTAGTTTGATCCGGGATACCACTTATAACCACCCCCACACAACCAGGAGTTATCCCTGAGTGCAGAGCCAGGTGTAGCCCCTGAGCACCACAACTGGGTGTGGGTCCCCACCCCCACGACTGCAAAAAAAAAAAAAAAAGCTAAAGTCACACGTCAGCATGCCTTAGATCTTTCCCTTGTGGTGAGAACTTTGGAGACAGAAGCCTGCTGTGCAGTACTCGGGGCTCTTGCGCCCAGGGCCACTGCCTCCACTCCGCCAGCCTTGAGCATGGCTGTGGCTGGGTTCCGGAGGTCTTGGGAAACTCAACCCGCCCTGCTCTGAGGGGCTCTGGTGAAGACAGCCAGGTGTCGGGGCAAGAAACTCTACCTCTTATAGCCTAGCTTTCCCTCTCAAAGAACCTGGCAAGAGCAACCAAGAGCATCTTGCCCGCCTGGAAGAGCCTGGCAAGCTCTCTGTGGTGTATTCGATATGCCAAATACAGTAACAATGATGGGTCTCATTCCTCTGACCCTGAAAGAGCTTCCAATGAGGCACCGCTGGGAAGAACGAGTAAGGAGAGGCTGCTGAAATCTCAGGGCTAGGATGAATGGAGATGTTACTGGTACCCAGTCGAGCAAATCGATGATCAACAGGATGACAGTGATACAGTGAATTTTAAAACATTTTTGTTTACTTTTATCGTTAAGTAATAGTTTATAAGACTATGGTCCTGAACTCAGGGACCACTTCAGGTGGGGCTCTGGAGACCTTTTGTGGTACCAGAGATTGAACCCTATTGTACCCTGTGCAAGGAAGGATCGAACCCTAATATGCTCTGCAAGGTGAGGGCCTTACCCACTCTGTTGTCTCTATGGCCCCATGACAATTTCGCACTTATTCTAAATATTTGCTATACCACACCGTCACCTAAGACTAATACCCCTCCAACACAGTATTTTGGACTTCTGACCCTCTTAATTCTTCCTCCTCATTTTCTGATACCTTCAGTTCTGCAGTCACAGTATGAGCTGTTTTTTTTTTTTTAATACTACATTCTCTTCCTTTATTTCTCTATATCCCACATAGGAGTAAAATCATTTCTTTGCTTGAGATGACTCTTTCAGTTTCATTCATCTTAGGGTAAAAGAGGAGATTCTTTTTTCTTATAGCCAAGTAGCTTTCTATTGTGCATCTTCTTTACTCGGAGATACAATACAGTAATATCTCATTGAAAATTATTTTAATGGAAATATTAAAATTCCACATTTAGATTGAAGGAGGAATATAAGAAAAAGTAGAAGAGAAAAGAAAAAGAGCAAAACTCTTAGCTCTACAAATTTCAGAGATAAGAAAAGACTTTACTTGAGACAGATGCAAAGTAGTGTTTATGCTAACAAGGATAAAGAGCCTATTATTTTTTTAATACTTAAAGGTAAATTAGTCCTCATTTAATTATGTTATTCTAATTCCCCTGTTTTGAAGATAATCCAGCCATTTTAGAACACACCAAAAAAAGGAAAGGTAAAGACAGTCTTTCTATTTAGGAGAGAGGTCCAGAATGGTTATCCATGGGATCATACTATATTATTCCTTGATTAAAAATAAAACTTTGTGAGGTTTTCTTGGCAAACTGAAATAGTGAAAGTTCTGAAAGTTCTATTATGTGTAGAATATTCAAAATTGACTTTTGGGGGGAGAAATTCATCAGCGTGTTTCCTATTTGTCTTAAGTCCCCAGAATACTTAAGGTTTTCTATAACAACATTTTAAGAGGGCAGTTCCCAAACTTTCCATAGCTTTCCAGACTGTTAGGTACCTTTTTGGTGAAGTCTTTTGTTTTCTTGAATTAACACACGACTGAAATTGACTACACATTGTTAAATCTTTGTTTGAGACCTAGTAAAAGTCCTTGTAGTTTATCTGACACAGTACAGTTTATCTTTTTCCATTTGTCATTCCTCATAAAAGATATCGACCAGAATTTTTGTGACTTTGACCAGCACAAAACCTTAGCTGACAAACTCAAGGCTGAAATGCAGACAAAGGAAATGGGAACACGTCAACCCTGCCCCTCTGGCAAGAATGGCTTCCCCTTAGACAATCTGGTCAGGTTCTTTATGGACCCAAAGGGAGGTATATGTGCTGGGCATAGCATTTATGTTTCTCCTGACCTACCTGCTCCTTAGAGCTACATTCTAAGACTGCTGCTGTGTAAAACCTTTCAGAACGATGCATCATTGATCTAGCCATAATCACACTGATCTGTTGGCTTTTCACTAAACTTTACTTAAGTGAAAACTAACCGTCTCTTTCCTGTTTGGGGTTATGATTGACGGTATGTATTTTGAATGGTGTAAAGATATTGGCCGTGTGACTGGAACTCTGCTTTTTAAAATGCCATTAAAAGAAGATAAGAAAAATGTCTCCCCTTAACCACTAGGAGAAAGATAAAAGAAAATGATGTTCACACTGCGTTGCCAATGTTGACCCTTTGGAACCTTCTTGGGGAACATTCCAACAGTTTTAAAATGAATGTTCTCTTTCCCTGTTTTAAAGTGTATCTCTTCCCAATATGCTTATTGAAACAAAAATTTTACAAGGATAAGTTTTAATTCATTGAGCAAAATTTTAAATTATGTTATATCTATTTGAGAGTTCCTTAGCTGTTTTAATTTCCTGAATAACCAGAATGCAAATTTCGACCTGAGGTAGAGAACGAAAATAGATGAATAAGAAAAATAGAAAACAAGGGGTAACAAGAATATGGGAAAATGGGAAAAGTAAGAATAAGAACCAGAAGATGTGGTCAGGATATCTAGCACAAAAGATTTCAAGTTTATTTCTCATGACCCCTCCTAAATCACTTAGCATCTATAGGGCTGATATATGAATGTAGAAGCTTCACATACAGTTTAGGTAACAAGACAGAAATGCATGATAACAATATGTATTGTATCACTGTGTCACTGTTATTCTGTTGCTCATCCATTTGCTTGAGCGGGCACCAGTAACATCTCCATTGTGAAACCTTGTTACTCTTTTTGGCAAATCGAACATGCCACGGGCTTGCCAGGCTCTGCCGTGTGGGCGAGATACTCTTGGTAGCTTGCCGGACTCTCCAAGAGAAGCAGAAGAATCATACCCAGGTTGGCTGCGTGCAAGGCAAATACTCTACCCACTGTGCTATTGCTCCAGCCCAATCTGTGTTAATTATCTTTTATGTAGGCAGCAATGATTTCAGGTGCCACATTTCCCTATATATGTGGCATAATTTTATGATACAAATTTAAGTGGCTAAAGCAGTTATGATCTTCAGTCATTTCTTCCAGGATACTACATATATATAATATTTCTATAACCAATAAAAAACATATTCTTTATGGAGAATGGGAATGGGAATGGATTCTTATTATCCAGTTGCTCAGGACTGTTCCACCTTCCAAAATAACATTTCTAAATAATATGGGATGAAATAACATGTTATTTTATCCCATTTCTTCCAAAATAACATTTCTAAATATAACAGTTAATACAGAGCTAATAAATGGGGACATGCATGCTAACCCAAATTATTAGCTAGCAACACTGATTTTTTTCATTTTCCATGAAATGTCTTATATGCAAAAACACATATGCTTCCCCACATGTTTATGTGCACATATATATACATTCATACAAGGCTTTACCAAACATAAGAGTAACTATAATCATTGGTTAATATTTATAGTCTTGACTTCTTTCCACATGTTATCCTAGCTCTAAATTAGTAACAAAAACTAAAGTAGTTAAAACATGTTAAAACCTGTTTTAAAATGTCTTGGTTTTATTTACATTGTTTTCCAGATCTTTTCTAATTTTTGTTTTATTATAAAAAATCACTATAAAATGATGTCTGGGTATAAAAGTACTCTATTGTGTAAGTATAGGCAGATGTCTTTATTATTATTTCCATATGAATTTAATAAATACACTAAAGAAGATGCAGCAATCAAAACAATGACTTCAATCTCTTGACCCAAAGGATTCTCTTAGCAATAAATAAGCCTTCTAATTTGTTGAAATTAAATATATGAAATAATCAGTGTGGATTTTGTTAAGAAAAATGTTTTATCCCATAATTCAAGAAAGAATATCTTACATCATAAAAAGAATTAACATTTTATTTAAAGGTTTTTATTGAAAAAAGAACTTGGCGATCATTTATAGTTATGCATTTATTTTTTTTCCATTTTTCTAGTGTTCCAGCTACAGAATTTAATGTTGATACTATTAATTCTTTGGCTTGGTAAAAGCTTTCTTTTATGACTTCTAGAATGGTTATGATTCTCAAATCAGGTTACCAGATATTACTAAATTAGGCAATAACATGATCTATTTAGAATTAATGTGAAGTAATGCCCTTCTTAATTTATAGTATCTATTTGAGATGGTGCTTCTGGGACATATTACTGTCATGAGTATAAGAGATAAGGAATGTGAAGCAATTCGTCTCAAGAAAGCTTCTACATGATCCTCAATGCAAAGAAACCTGATGCTAAGCAGTGTGTTATAAAAACTTTAGGTAGTGAGAAATAGCTCTAGGCATATGTTTGGATATTGCATGTATTAGGAAAAAAATGACATTAACTAAACACATAATAGCTCACTATATACAACATATAAAATTTATGTTAAAAATGTAAGTGGTTTTAATGGAAATTAACGAAAATTATGTAGTTGCAGAAGAAGTTGCATTTCTGAACCATAATAGTTGCCGTCCAATCTGATTATTAGTACTTAGTGAATTATTATTGATGCAAAATATCAATTTTATAATGATTATAACCTTGCAAGAGGGTCCAATAGATGATTGCAAATTAGCTAGTATTTGGTTCATAGGATAAAAATGTGACATTGATTTTGGAATTGTGATCAATGACTTATTTTTGATATAAGCATATATTTTTTTTAAATTGAATTACTCTAATTACAGACACAAGTCATTCATTGTTATGTTTCAAGTGTACAATGTTCCAACACTAATTCCTCACATTTCTCCACCAATATCCCCAGATCTCCCCCTCCCCCATCCTGTGTCAATGGGAGGCACTTTTTTCCTCCATCATTGTTCCAGTGTTCCCTTCCCTGTCTTATATCCTAGTCCCACTTAAGTGGCTAGCTACCTACCAAAGACTAGTTCTTTTGTCCTTCATTTTTATTTTCTTTAGACCTTTCTGTTACCGACCTATGACGTTTCCTTATATCCTACATATAAGAGAGATTATTCTGTGTCTTTCCCTCTCTTTATGACTGACTACATTCAATGTGATACTCTCCAGATTCATCCACATAGCCACAAATTGCAAGACTTCATCTTTTCTTATGGCTGACTAAATATTCCATTGTGTATGTATAGCATAATTTCTTTATCCAGTTATCTTTTCTTGAGCATTTGGGTTGTTTTCAGATTTTGACTATTGAAAATAGTATTGCAGTGAACTAGGAGTACAAATGTCTTTTCTGCATTGTGCTTTTAAGCCTGTGGAATATATTCCAAGGAGTGGAATTGCTGGGTCATATGGGAGTTCAATTCCTAGTGTTTTGAGGAATGATCATACTGTCTTCCAAAAAGGCTGGACCAATCCATGGCATTCCCACCAGCATAAATGAAGGTCTCTTCGGTGTCATATCCTCACCAACACTGATTGTTATTCTTTTTTGATGAGTGCTAGTCTTTCTGGTGTGAGGTGGTATCTCATGGTTGTTTTGATTTGCATTTCTTTGATGACTAGTGATACGGAGCATTTTTTTTCATATGCCTTTTGGCTATTTGTTTTTTTTTTTAAGAATTTTATTTTATTGAATCACCATGTGGAAAATTACAGTGCTTTCAGGCTTAAGTCTCACTTATACAATGCTGAAACAACCATCCTTTCACCAATGCCAATATCCCACCACCAAAAAAAAAAAAACCCAAAACACAGTACACCTCCCATCTGCGGCCCTGCACCCCCTCCCCCACCTTGTAACTGATAAATTTCACTTTACTTTCTATTTACTTTGGTTACATTCAATATTTCAACACAAACCTCACTATTATTGTTAGGAGTACCCCACTAGAGTCAGACCTGTTGTGAAGAGATATGAGGTTTTGGATTTCTGTACTTTAGCAACTAAGTCCAGGGAGATTTCTTCCAGATATTGCATCATTGCAAGCTTGTAAACCCCATCTGTGGTCGTCATAATATGGTGGTCATCACGCCCTTCACCCCCTGCAAGGAAGAGGTGAGAGAGAAATACCTTTCCCCTCCTGGGCGGGCATGGGGCCTCGGCTTAGTTTGCAGTGTGGAGATATTCTACGAGGAGCTGCCCATGCTGAAAAATTTAGCTGGTGTCTGGAGTCACGCTCGTGCAGCTGCGGAGAGGCTGCACACATGTGCGGCCCTCGGGATCACATCTTGGTGGTAGCGCCTTTTGGCTATTTGCATTTCTTCTTTGAGGACATTTTTCTTCATCTCTTCCCATTTTCTGATCGGTTTGGATTTTTATTTTGTCCGATAAGGGATTAATATGAATCAGTGATTAATGACCTTTTTGACTTCAGAATATTTTTCCCCACTCCTCTTTTGCAAGTGGCAACTGTCACTAGGAACAGTTTCTATTTGCAGCAAGGAATATAAAGGATATGGAACTAGAGAGAAACATATCTAATCAGTTAATTTTTCTAAGACAAAAAGAGAATAAATCAATACATTTGTATTAAACATGGTGTACTAAATAAAGTGCACCTTAAACTTATAAATCAGAGTTACTTCAATTAAAAAATTCTTTGAGTGATTTTCAGCCTTGAGTTATTTTCTTATTAGAGAGTAGAAAAATAATTATCATAGTTTTGATAATGTACTTTTATGTAAGAATATATATCACAGAATGCTATTATTGATTTTCAGTTATTTTGTTTTATTAAAATACGAAAAAGAATTTTCATTATTAAAGGTATACTAGCAATGTTGAGTTTGACAACATACATTTTTAAAATGATAGACAAAGTGATTGATCTGTAGTGAATGACACTACTTTCATAGCTAAGCAATATAATTGCTTAGACCTTTTAAATTCCTTTTAATACTCTATATAAAATTTTAAGTAAATAAAAGTATTTGTTTTAATTTTAAATTTATTGAAATAATTATACTATGAAATATCAGTAAACTATACTTACTCTTTTAATAAAATATTCTCTAAATTCTTTAATTTTGAAAAAATAAAAAAGTTTTGGACCACATCTGGTGGTGCTCACGGCTCCTGGCTCTGGACTAGGAATTACTCCTGGTAGTATTCCAGGGACCATACAGGGTGCCAAGGATGAAACTTGAGCTGGTCACATGTGAGGTAGGCACACTATCTGCTGTACTATCTTGCCATCTTTATACTATTATTTCTAAATAATTGTAAATATTACCATTTAAAAAGCAAAGTATCACAATGATGTCCCACTATTTTATTTACAAGAGAATATTACAATGAATCAACTCAGAAAGTGACTTTTTATTAGGCACTGATTTGGTACTAGATACATAAAAGTGCTCTAAGTAGACAAGAAGTCTTGTTCCTTTGGAACATATATAACAATGAACAAGACTTTTAAGTAAAATATATTTATAAGTGGGCAGAGGGTATAATGGGGATGGGCAGTTTAGATATAGTGGCCAATGAGGGCCATACAAGATGGTGAGAAAATGAAAAATTTTGAATCTTTTTGGAAGTTCAATTCATTGTTTTAAAAAGGTATTTGTTTTAATATTATATGAAAAAATATAAGTGATTGTTGATTAGTTGTCATTATGTAACTATCAATTAACAGTGTTTAATTATCTTGTTAATCAGTTCAATTTTAATAATTGTGAAAAAGATTTGTGTGTAGTATAAGGAAATATCATTTTATTAACTTATGATAATAGAGACAGAATTTATAAGTGTTTTAATAAAGTTTAGGCATTTTATAGATTATATAGTTATTAGTGTTTAAGAAAAAATAGTATCCTTAATATTTAATTGGTAGCTGCTAGGATATTAGGATATAAGCCTGAATTCCAGGCTATAGTTTTAATTTATAATTAAAGAAATAGATAATTATGGAAGATAAGAGAAATCCCCAAAGGACATAACCTCTAAGTTACTTCTCCTTGTTATATCCAACTCTAAGTTCACCATTTTCTTTAATGGTTTCTGAGGTTTCTCATGACTAGGGTTCCTCAAACCTGAAACCTACATGACCAATATATACAGAAGTGAAAAAAAGAAAAGTAGGTGTGCAATTTTATTACAAATGCTGTATGTAAAGTCTGGTGCTATATGTGTGTGCACAAAATTTAATATACATTCTATGAGTAATTGGTTAGCATTTGAAGCTCTTTAGTTGGCAGTGCATCCACTAAAACTCATGCCCACTATGGCAATGATAAGCTCTTCAATTATCTTTATCTCACCACCAACAAAGAACTTATTAATTAAGATAATCGACTTTAGAAATGATTACTCATTCGTGAAATAAGTGATGTTAAAGATATGTGAACTGTGTAGAAATGTTATATGCTTACCTTTGCCCTTGCATGAAAAGAGTCCAAGAAACTAATGCTTTGAATAGCCTTTCTTTTCTGTTTGTTTCCAAATCCCTTCTAAATGCTTTTCTAGGTTTGGGACTTTATGTACAGAGGGACTCTAACATGATCCAACTCTAAAGATAGTTGAATTTTCGGAGAATATTTGTTTCTGATAATCCTCTCAGACATGGTGTCGTTAGAATACCTAAAAGGGATAGAATGTGATAGTTTGTTGTATCCATGGAAAAGGTTGTATATTAGTACATAATAATTATATCCACGTGACAGAATTTGATCTGAGTCTTGAATGATTTTGGGAGGTAAATACTGACTTATATTCCTTATTTATTATAGGCAAAAGATAATTATGGAAAAGAAAGCTAATAATTGTAAATGACCCTACTGGTGTCGGTGAGTTCAAAATTGTCGCAGTTGAAAAGTCCTACTTGAGAAGCACAGAAACATGTGCCAGTCACATGACACATAGATGTAATCTCTTTCTCAGGACCAGTGGGATTTCTATGTGAGTAGCCCTGGATCCTGTTTTCTCTCTACTTGGAACTCCCTGTCCGTCGTTTTCTTGGCCACACCTGAACTGAACTGAGCCGTGGGAGTCCGCTCCACAGCAGCATGTGTTTCTTCCTACAGTGAGGAGCTGGAAGCCTGGGGACTTTTTCTGCAGAGTGCACATTTATGAGCAGTTTTCTGCCAGCATATTTGTTTAATAATTCAGTTCCCTATAAACCTCAGTAGAAATTTAATCTGTTTCTATCCACAAATAATCACAGCCAAAGACCTTTCCTGGCTGAATCTTAAGCCAAATAATTTTGACTTAGTGCTGACCTCTTTGTTCTGGCATTCTTTTGTCCTTTTATTTAAGACCCATAATCCTGAAGTCATTTGAAAACCTGGATGCTCTGGTTATCCCTTTCCCTAAACGGCCTGGGTAAGGTTTGCTTCCATTGTTTAGAAGTTTAAAAAGTTTTCCTCTGAATGTTTCATTGAGGTAACAATCTAAAAGAGTAATTTTGCACCAAAGTTACCAATATTTTTCTATCATTGTCAACAGCATCTTTTTCCTTCTGCTGCCCTGCCCGATGTAACATAATTTCTGTCCTCAGCATCTGTGATGTGTTTTCTTTGGACATTGTCTACTCCCTTACTGTATCTCTTGATATACCACATATGATTGAGATTATTCAGCATTTATCTTTCTCCCTGTGATAGATGAAGTTACATCATTGAAGATAATATGGACTGTTTTGTGTTTTCTTCATTTATTTTTATGGACCCAGGTCTAACATCAACATCTTTAATCCATTTTGAGTAAACTAGTGTGAATGGTATTAGATAGTGGCACAATTTCATTCTTGTTGCTATGTGACTAACAAGTGTCCCCAACACCAAATGTTGAAGAAATTTTTACTTTATTCACTGTGTGTTCTTGACTCCAGGTATAAATTGACTATGTCTATATCAGAGAGTCTATTTCTGGGCTTTAAATTCTGTATCACTGCTCTGCATGTATTCTGCTACCACAGATCATTATAATTTTATGGTTTAGTTTAAAGTCAGAGAATACTGTTTGCTTTCTGATTTTGTCAAAATTATTTTAATGATTTTTTAAAAATGACATATTCTGAATTTTGGGGAAAGACATTTGCAGCCACACCTGAAAGTGCTCAAAAGACTATTCCTGGCTCTGTGCTCAGGACTTCACTTTGGCAGAATTTGGGGATCATATGTGATGCTGGGGATTAAACTTGGAGCTGCTGTGTGCAAGGCAAACACATCTCTGTTGGTTATGGATTATTTGGGGTTTAAGTTCCACACAATGTTTAGTAGCATTTGCTCTATGTACTTAAGAATGTCAAATTTTGATAGGGATATCACTGAAACTATATAGTGCTTTGGGTTAGGGTGATTATTTAAACAATGTTAATGCATCCAGTCCTTAAATACAGACTGTATTTTCATTTCTTTTTATTTTCTATTTATTTAATAGGAGTTACAGGCATTGGGAGGGAAGTTGGAGGGGGCATAGCTGGCAGTGATTTGGTTCACTCCCAGATCTATGCTCCTGGTGATGTTTTTGGGGTCAAAATAGGATCAAAACTTCCTGGTAATTTGCCAGGTCAATTCACAGGTGAGTGCCTTAACCCCTGTATTATTTCTTTGACCCTGTAATGTGATACTTTTTTTTTCTTACTGCACTATCATAGTTTACAATAGAATTGTTTTATAGTTATAGTGCTGCTATGCTATGCCCACTACCAGTATTAAAATCCTGCCACCATACTCCAGAGGTCCCTCTTCTCCCACGTCCATCTTCAATTCATGGTTCCTTTGACTTTATGCCAATCTTAGTTGATCCCTTACAGAAACACTCCCAGACCTATGGTCAATAGAACTGTGATCAGAAGATGCTAATGGGTATGTGTGGGGTGGCAGGGAGGGACTTTGGAATAGTGATGGAAGGGTCGTGGTACTATGTTATGGGCATGATATAGCAGCCAGACATGTATACAGTTGTAGGATATCATCCCCCTAACAAAATCTCGGGGTTGAGATAGTCCCCTGGGAAAAACAGTTTGGGTCTTTTAGGAAAAAACGGGACAGAAAATGTGTGCTCTGGAGAGAATAGAATAATAGGGTTGCAAAGGTGGGTCCATGAGAGGATAGGGTCTTCTGGAGGTAGAGGGCAACTTGAGCAAAAACAGAATAAGAAACCATCAGAACTTCTTACTTTAGGTTGCCTGCTGACTGGCTATGTGAATTATCCTAACCTCTACTCTCTATGTACCCACGGAATTTTGATGTGCTAATAACTGTCCATACTGTCCCTGTCAATTTAAACAATGGCTCACATGCAGAGTTTGGGGGAATGATTTTGTATTGAATAAATGCTCAGCTTGGGAGCTCAACTGAAGGCTGCTCAGGCATCTGCAGAGTATGGACAGTTCTGGTGTGTTTGTCTCCTTGTGTGTTCGGCTTGTTCTCTGAGACTGACCCACCCCTGCTGGATTGGGGCAGCAGTTGCCAATCCAATAGGCTTTACTGTGATAAATTGCCACAATTTGGCAGTAATATGGTACTATTATAAAGATAATGTCAATAAATAATAGGATTTCTATTTTTCCTATTTGTTGATGTGGTATTTGCTTTAATTGATTTGTTATACTATACATTTATCCCTGGAATAAAACCTACATGATCATGGTGTATAACTCACTTAATGCATTGCTTCATTTTATTCACTTATAGATTGTTGAGGATATTGGAATCTATGATTATCAGGAATATTTGTCTGAAAGTTTTTGTGTGTCTTGTTACTGGTATTAGGGAAAAATTACCCTCATTAAATCAATTTGTTGTTGTTGTTGTTGTTGTTTGGAAACACCAGCATCATACGGTTCAGGATTTGCTCCAGGCATGCTCAGTGGGTCATGTGCAGTGCTGGGGATAATATAAGAGTTGACTGCAAAAGAAAAAAAAGAGAATTGACTGCATGCAAGGCAATTGTTCTGTACTATCTTATTGTAAACGTTCCTGTTTCTTTGATTTTTTTTTGGAAAAGTTGAGTAGTAATAAGTTATCTTTCAAAATTTGGCAGACTTCAAATATTTTTGGATCTGAGCTTTGTTTAGGGGGAGATTTTTAAAAATTTAAATATTTTTATTAAAACACCATGATTTACAAAATAGTTTGAAGTTGCTTTAGGTGTAATATCCCTGCACTAATCCCATCACCAATGTCAACTTCCCTTCACCAGTGTCCCCAGATTCTCTCCGTCCTCCCCCACTTCCCCCCCAACTTATCTTCTCAACAGGCATGTTTAAAAAGTTTGCTTATTGTGGTTTGTGAGATCTCCTGCTTTTAGTGTTTTTGACTCTGCACTTTGGATTTACAGCTATCACACTCCTCTATATTACTCACATATGCAAGGCTCTTGACCCCTGCACCTGTTACTTCACGTCAACTTCTTCTTCTACTCCCTTCAATTTTTTTGCTTCTCTTACCTTCTCTTTCTGGGTTTCAGGGTGGTTTAGTTATCTCCTCTTTAATACCTTGAATTCCCTTATGTGACTATTCTATATACAGCAGGTGAGATCAGTTTCCTTATTACTGTTCAGTTTCCTTATTACTGTTTGTTCTGTTCAGATTTCTTGTTTCCTCTTGATTCAGTTTAGGAAGGTAATATTATTCTAAATATTTACATATTTCTTCTAGGCTTTCAAATTTAGTGGCATAAATCTTATGATAATCTCTTATGATCTTTTATATGTCTGTAGTTTCTGATGGTTGTAATTCTCCCCTTGCAGATCTGACTGATTTGTGAGGGTTTTTCCCTTTCATTATTTTTTCTTCATGGATCTTGTTAAGGACTTGCCAATCTTGGTTATTCTTTCTAGGAAACATCTTTTGGTTTCGTTATTGATCCTCAACAAAATCTTAATGAGCCAAATTAAGCAGTCAATAAAAATGGTCAAACATGATTATAATGACTGAGAGGAATTCTTCTATAAATGCAACATGGATTCAACGTATGCAGTGCAATAAAATTTAATATATGATATAAATAAAGTAAAAATACTAATATATAATTATTTTATAAGAGCCAACATGCATTTATTATAAGAATCAATAAAATGGGAAGAATATTATTCTACATAGATGATATATGACAAACTTATCAGTCACATCACAGTTAATCGTTAAAAACTATCATCTTTTGCTTTAATATCAGATACTAAACAAAAATATCTGCTCTCAGAATTATTATCTACCTTTGTATTGGAACTCCTAGACAGAGTAACTGTATATGTAAAAGAACCAAAAGGGATCTATTTTGTAAAAGATGATGTGAAATTATTATAATTTTTAGACCATGACCATATATAAAATTTTAAATACTAAACTAAAAATTACTAGAATTAATAAACTAATATAGCAAAGTGGCAGGGTTCAGAATTAATATACATGATGGAGAAATAGTTTGATATGCTGAGTCCATGCTTTGCAAGATGGAGGACTGGGGTGATCCTCAGCATTGCATGGTACCTGAAACAACTGGGAGTGATTCCTGAGCACAGATTCAAGAACTGCCCTTATAATCTGCTGGCTGTGCCCCCAACCAGGAAAATCAATATAAAAATTTGGTTGCATTTTAATTATAAGCAGCACACTGAAAATAAAATCTCAAAACATTTTATTTATAATAATAGATAATAGATTTATTAGGAATAAAATTTGTAAAAGAAGTGGCGTATTCGTAAAAAGAAAAATATAAGTCACTGTTAAAAAAATGGCATGAGATGAAAAGATAATCTAAGTTCATGAATTGCATTCATTTGGAACATTGTAAGAACTACTTTAATTCCAAAGAACCAGACAGATTCCAAGCAGTCCTATCACATGTTGATAACATTATTTAAGAAAATAAAACTAGGTGCCAAAAAGGTCGTACAGGAGATAAGGCTCTTGTCTCGCATGTGGCTGATTCAGCCGTCTCTGATTCAATCACTGGTACCACATATGGTGGCCCCAAACACACATAGTGCTTCCTCTTCAGCATGGAGCCAGAAATGGTTACTGAACATCATCCAGTGAGGCCCAAGTCCCAAGGAAAAGTAAAATTACCTGGCATATCATAGTGGCTTAATACATAGTTGTTTGCATAAACCAAAAGAAGAACAGTGAAAAAATACAAATAACCACACTAAAATTTGTATGTATCACAAATTTAGTCAATAGTCAAAATAATTCTCAGAAAAAAGAACAGTGGCGTTATACTTGAAAAATTCAAAATATTCTACAAAGGTTGAATAAACAAACTGAAGTATTAGACTCAAAGTAGCCATATAGACCAATGGTATAGAATTTAAGGCTCAGAGTTAAATTCTCACATAAACAGTAGTTAAACTGCTATTGATCAAGTGTCAATAGTATAAAATGGAGAAGGAATAGTCTGTTTAATAAATCTTGGGAAAATTCAATAGCCACGTGCAAAAGAAAGAAATTGGATTACTATTCTATACTACACACAAAAATTAGCCCAAATGGATTAAAAATTTAAATATTAGATACCATAAACCATAAAATACTTGAAAAAAACACAGGCAAAACACTTCTTATTATGTTCTGGCTGTAATGATGTATTTTCTTGTCAACAGGAAAACATTAGCAAACATAAATAAATGCAATTCCATCAAACTAAAAAGCTTCTGTGCAGTGAAAGAAACTATCACTAAAACAAAAAGATATCCTACTGACAGAGAATGTTTGCATACCACTTATCAGACAAAGGGCTTATATCCAAGATGAATAAGGATCTCTCAAAACTCAACAATAATAAAAATCAGAAATGGGGAAAAGTGCTTAGCAGGCAATTCACCAAAGAACACATGCATATGACCAACAGACACATGAAAAAATGCTCATAATTACTCTCAGGGTAATTTAAACAGAACAATGGGCCTCATTCCTGAACAAAAAATGGCTTACATTAAAAAAAATTAAACAGAAACAAGATTGGTGCTGTTGTGGAGAAAAGGACCCTTATCGTCAGAAATAGTGAATATAAATGGGCTCAGACTTCATAAAAAGTTGTATGTATATTTCTAAAAATACCAAACATGGGATTACTCTGTTCAGCAGTTTAAATTCTGTTGTTTATACAAAGTACAAAAAACACTTTAGTTTGTAAAGACATACACACCTATGTTCATTGCAGCACTATTTCCAGTAGCCCCGATATGCAAACAGCTGAAGTGCTCAATATTATTCATTCATTACAAAAGATGAAGTCTTACCTTTGACAAAGTATACACGGACCTGATGATGTCATGAAATGAGTCATAAGGAGAAATACAAATGCAGAATGATTCCCTTCTTCGTGGACTAGAGAGACAAAAGAAAGAAAAAACAAACCAAATGGGGAGTGAAAGCACATCTTTGGACTCAGATTAGAACTGAGGTTAGCAGTTAGGAACGGAATAGGAAATGAAATGCAGAGAGAGACCAATAGACTATTTTATTTTTTAATTAGAATATATTTTTTTAAGTTTTTGGCTCATACCTAGTAATACTAAAGGGTTTACCTAGCTGTACACTCAGAAATACTCCTGGTGGTGCTCCAGGGACCATACAGGATGGAGAGATCAAACACTGGTTGACTGAGTGCAAGATAAGCACCCTACCCATTGTGCTCTCTCTCCAGTTCCTCAATAGATTTTTATGGAGGAATATTAGTTAGTATACTTTGCTGGTGGTTTTTGTGTTGTGACTTTTTTTTGAGGTGTGAAATTGTATCCCTAAATTAAGTGCAGTCTTTTAAGTCAATGTTACCTCATTAGAAAGTAATTCAACAAAACACTTCTGGGACCTTGTATGAATTTTTCATTTCTGATTTTTATTTTGTTCATTATGAGTTTTTGGTTTTTGGACTACATCTACTGGTGCTTAGAGCTTATTCCTAGCTGTATGGTGAAGGATAACCCCTGGATATACTTAGGGGATGATATGTAGCACCAGGGATCAAACAGGGGTTAGTTGCATGCAAGGCAAACCCCTTAGTCCTTACTCTCTCTCTTTCTCTCTCTCTCTCTCTCTCTCTCTCTCTCTATATATATATATATATATATATATAGACATAGCTGGCAAGCTACCCGTGGCATGTTTGATATGCTAAAAACAGTAACAACAAGTCTCACAATGGAGATGTTACTGGTGCCTGCTTGAGCAAATCGATGAGCAATGGGGTGACAGTGACAGTGAATATCTCCAGTGTATATATACACGTTATACATGTATACATACATATATTCATATATGTATATATACACATATGAGCAACCACTTTATGAGGTGTGTCTTTTTATTCCTGTGATTCTTTTGTAGCAGAAGCTTCTCAGTCAGATGCAGATGTATTCTCATATGTTTATCTTTGTTTCTGTTTAATTGGCCAATGGCATTGAATCACTGTAGATACTCTTAGATTTAATATCATGAGAGGTTGGGTTGGACCTATATTTTCCTCAATATACTTTATAGATTTATGTATGATATGGAGTTTTTTAGCCTGTTTTGAATTATTTTTGTGCAGACCTTTGAGTTCCTTTTTTGATATGTGACTTACCAATTTTTCCAAAACCATTTGTGGAAGAAAATTTTATTTCTCCCCTTTATACTTTTTGTTTCTTTGTTGAAGACCAGCTGTCCATATACTGAAGGATCTATCTCTGTGGTCTCAATTATCTTCTGTTGGTCTTAGAGTCTGTCTTTATTCCAGTCCCACACTGTTTTGATTACTACCACTTCATAGTATAACTTAAAGTTGAGGAAAGAGAACCCTCCTATCTTCTTTTTTTTTTTCTAGGAATACTCTAGTTATTCAATGTGTTTTATTACTCTATGTTAATTTTCACAGCATTTGGACTAAGCTCTAAAAATTTTCCTGGGTATGTTTATAAAGGTTGCATTGAATTTATATAGTGTTTTAAGTATGATTGTCATTTTGACAATATTAATCCTTCCAATCCATTAGTAGATATTTTTCTATTTCCTTTTCTTTAAGTAGTTATTTAGTAGTTTATTTTTCTCTCTTTTGTTTCATTGTTTACATATAGAAATACCTTGAATTTCTGCATGCTGTTTTTGTTGTCTGACACTTTATTTAATACTATGGTTAAATGTTAATAAATTTAAATTGTAAATTTATTGATTGAATTTAAAAATAACTGCTTAGGTATATTTTAGTTGAAATTTTTGCTTCAACATGTTGTCTTCTTAAATAATAATATAGACAAATATAGACCATGCAATTTGTGATATAATGCAGGAAAGATATTTGGCAATCAGGCAATCAGAAATTTACACTGGAATTCATTAGGTGTAAATAACATATAAACTGATTAACACTTGGTAAAGTCAATAATTTTGAAAATTAACAATATAATTCATTAGTAATTTTTTAATGGAAAGACTTCTCAAGAAGTTGCCTTTTGTGTAATAAAAAATTTGTTTTAAAGTTAAATTGTCCAAAGACAAAAAATGCCCAAAAAATATTTATTCATCTAAATGAAACACATGCTTAGCCATTTCTCACAGTTATTCTAAAAAAACATTGCATCTGGACTGAGAATTTTTATTTCACATTGTACCACTGTGATGTGAATTAATAAAATGGATAAATAATCATTTATTGAAACCCTAGTGTTAATTAACTAACAAAGATATATAATGTATGTGTTTTAAGTGGTTCCAGTATCATTCTTTATACTGATCTATGAAAAAATAAGGTGGTTATTTATGTATTGCTTTTAATTTGTAGTATCCTTTTTTCATATTTTTCTTCCCACATCCCTCTCATCTGAAGCGCCTATGGATTTATCTCATGCCTGTCATTTTTCTTCACATGATTTAAAAATAATTAATTGCAGCACTCAGTGATGATTTATGATTTCTACTGACGTAATTAATGATACACATCAATTTTCCTTCTTAATTGAAGGAGTGAATCACCACAAACTTTTCATCAAATATGGTGAAAGGACATGTTGTTGTTTAGTAACCTTTGGAAATTTTAACTGGAACTTCATAATCTACCAATTTTCAAATTTTTTTTTTCACAGGAGGTAAAGTTATAGACATCATGTTAAAACTGTCAGGGAAGACTTCATTTAGAGATTTATACAACTACTTTAAGTTAGGAGTCAAACTACACGTGGCTAGAAGCTAGGTACTAACTGTAGTATGGCTGAAAAAAACAGAAAAAAATGAAAACCTAACATTCTATTCATGTGAAGTTTTAAATGTTTTGCTATTAATTAATTTCAAAGACTCAAGCCCTTCATTTTAATGATTGAAATTTTGTACAGCCATATAACATGGATAAGTATCCAAATGACAAAATATAAGAGCAAAGAAATCTATCTTACTTAATGAACTGTGAAAATAGATTAAGGAACATCTAATCTTTATAAAATATATTTTATTCATATTACTTCCTTGTACGTTTTGTTGGAATTTAGCATTTAATTTGACATTTAACAAAGCAGTAGTTAACTATTACTCAGTACTCTGCCTAGGAAGAGGAATTTATAGAGACTCTTAATATATAGCAAGTTTTAAATTATAATATTTTTCAAAAAAAATAACAGTGTGTGCCTCAAGTGTTACAAACTTGATTTGAGCATTTTATGGTACTCCAGTCAGCTGCCTATTAAAAGTGTGATCAGGTAGTTTAGACTGTGACTAGCTGTGTCAACAGAAGGAAAGTGGAGGATTAGTCTCTATGGCAACGACAAAGTATCCCTGTTTGTAGACAGACAAATTCTGCTACATCTGAAACTGATTGACAGGTCTATTCCTTTGCAACTGACCCATAGAAATTAGCAAGTAAAAGTTATTATACTGGGTTGTATTGAAGGGTTCTCAATATCTTAAAGTGCTCTTGTAAGTTTTTCTGCAGCATTTGCATGAGAAACCAGGCAAGAATTGTTCTGCGGTTTATATCTATGGTTTGATAGATTCTTTGTGGGGGAGTATTGCTGGTGAGAATAACTTAATTTTCAGTTCTCTGTATGACAGAATTGTTGGAGCATGGATTGAGAGGAAAACACACATCAAAGACCCAAAGATGAATAATATGCCACATTTCAAAATCACAAAACCTTATAAGAATATTATACATAAATGTAGTTTTGAAATTGCTCACGAAAAAAATTTCCAATTAAAATAAGGAAAAATGATATATATTATTTAAATTATTACAAGGAAGAGTACTATAAAATATCTTAAATGTTTTTTTTACCCGCTTCTTAATAGAAAAACATTTAACTTTGCAAGGAAAATATTTTTCTTTTTAGTTCAGCACTCATAATTAACTAAAATGTTGTCATAAAAAAAGTTTGCCTTTATTTTATGACTGACATATGCTTTATTTTGAGGAGGAAAAAGTAGGAAAAAGTTTCTTCTTGAAACTTGGTCTGATATTTTATATGCCCATTAAGCCATTTTAAAACATGGTAGCCTGTTCTTAGTTATGTATAATAATGTGCATCTATTATTTAATATAATAAAATACATTTTAAACGAACTTTATTCATACAAAATAGGGTAAAATAGATTAAAATAAATTTTTTATTCATACTTTTTTTCTTGAGCTGTCAGGTCTAAGCATCTTTGACTAATTTATGTTATTTATTTCTTGGGATTTTTTGCCCATCATATCTTTCTTTGTTTTATACCTTTGTGGTTTGATTTCATTTATGAAGTAAAACTTCAAGTGCATGCAAAATGAAACAAAAAGCCATTTGGACAATAAAGCCATAGCAAAAAGGGAAATTGTGATTTAAGGAATCACTTTTGGTTGATGAAGTTTTTAGGAAAGTTGAATAAATTTGAATGTACATATTGTGTTACAATTTTCTTTTGAATATAATCAAAAAGAAAAACTAGGAAAAACTATAGGTCTTATTTTTGAAGAACTATTCTATATCATATGTGTATGTATATATGCTTATGTATATACACACACAGAGAACATAAGTCCTTAACTTCAATATTTTTTAGATTTAGCTTGTGATACAGAAGTGAGGTCTCATTGAATTGATGAATTTCTCAAATGAAAATGTATTTACATACCTAAAGTTTTCAGTATTGTTGCAATATTTTACCTTTTAGTTTTTGCTTTGAGAGATCAATAACATAGTGTGCTATTCACTGGGAATTGATATTTTATATTTCAAATTCATGTAGACACATTATAATGTCTTCTTGTTTTTAGAATGAGAATTATCTGATAGACCTGTTTAGAGGGCACAAAACATGTCAACAAAATGCTTTATGTAACAGTGTCACATAATTTTGAGTGTTAATTATAGATATAAGAAAATTCCCAATTTTTCTAAACTATATACTAATATTATTTCTTGACAATAAATGAATTGGTGCCATTAATATTAGTGCAATGTTTGTACTAGAGTTAGTTCTGGGTTCCTAAAGAGGACATGGCACTTCATATGAATGTGATTGAATCAGAGACTTTAGAACTGTTGACAGCTGAGACAGCTAATTATTGTTTTCAAAGGGAGACCCCGATTAGGAAGAAAATTCATGATTCTCTTCTTACCTTCTTTTCTATAAACAGAGAATGTTCACCTTCAAAGTTTTCCTTAGTATACCATATGATCAGTTTATAAGTCAAAGCATAAAAATTTGCTAACAAAATATTCGAGTAGTAATATTTTCAGTGAAATCTGAGTCTAAAAAATTTTAATCTAAAAATGTCTTTAAAGGAAGACCTAAAATTTGAAAGTAGGCAGATAAGGCAGCATTAAATTATGTGATTCTCACTTATGCCAGATGCTGCTGGAGGAATTCCTTGGTTTCTCATTAACATGGAGCGGTCCCCTTAGACTTCACACATAGTGGCCACTCACAAGCACATGCACATTCATGCAAATACTCGGAACAATCAACTGCATGCTTCCAACTGTACAAGTTCCAACAGAGGATTTTCAAAATACAATTCATTTCAAGTGGCCGAGGTGCCATTAAAAAGCTGTCATTCCTTTCCAAGCTTTGATGTCCTTGGAATGAATGTCTTTAATGAACTTGGCTAATTGTTTTGTGATGTCCTTTCTGAGTTGATTCAAAATCCATTTAGAAAGCCACTACTATGACATGAGTAAAATTAAGAACCTTCTTTCCAGGTGAAATGAAGATGATGAAAAATGTTAAATTTTTTGAAAATGCATTTGTGTGCTTGATGTTTGCTCTTATCAGCTTCAGTGGTCACACAGATATTTATATTATTAGTTATTTTTCACTCGTGTTTCTTTAACTTTTTCAAGCACAAATAAATTTATTGCTATGTCTTAGTCTATGGATGGATCTTGAGTTTGCTTTCTGTTTTTCTTTTTATTATCATTTATTGAGTCCACACATAGTCATATATTGAGTTCTGTGATTATATCACTTTGGTAGGTCTTGATTTTCCAGTCATGGTTCAGGATTAGAAAGGATTGATGGGCTGGTTTTAGACCACTATGGTTTTGTTCAGAAGTTCTTTAGAACTTTAACATTTTTCTAGCAAATCAAAAACATGACACAACCTGAGAGACTTAACTATATAAAAATGTGGACTTGCTATACTAAAAACTCATTCTTTAATCAAAATTCGCTGTATAATAGAGCTCAAAATTTTGTATTTATGTTATATCTTTTTTCTTCTAACCTATATATTTATAACTTATTTGCTTTTTTCTCCTCCCTCTTTCTATATATGACTCACATTTTTACATCTAGGAAATACTTCTAGATATATTGAGAAATTACTTTTGTTTTATTTTATAGAGGATATAACTTTTACTTTTGGCCTAGTAAGTGTAATATTGAATTATCAGTTTTAATTTTAGAGGCACCATAGAAAATCTCCATAATTTAAAAGATGTTCTATATTAAAGCTATTGTGCCTTCAAAAAGATTGTAATCACTGTGAGGGGAAGGATATCCTCTAATCTCTTTTTAGTTATTATTCATCATTATCCAACCTAATTATTGTTGAAACACTTATTAATGAGAAAAATGCATTCAGCTTGTTATCTAATACATATAGTAAAAAGGATAACACATCATATCAAAAGAATATCCGATTACTTTTCAAAAGAAAATATTTTGAAAAAAATTTTAGCTGAAAAATTTAGTTGATCAGTGTATTAACATTCAGATGAGTTCAGTTTCTAACAAAGTTCTCTTTTCTGCAGAAATTTATGAAGATATTAAAGGTGTTATCATCATTTAATCACTACTTAAATATATGCAACATTGAGAATAAATGGTTTTCTTTAGAAACTTTATTCTTTTACAATTAAAGAATTTAAATTCTGATCAATATGAATATAGAAAATTAACTGATAAAAATAGTTAAAAATGTATTTTAGAAAAATATAGATCACATAAATTTACCTAAAGTCAAATGGATTGTTAATATAATATATATTTGCTATTAACATAATAAACTTGAAGGGAACCTGGATTAACATCTCATGAATGGTTAACATTTCTTGGAACACAAGTTATCATAGGCAAGTATAGAAAATAAGAAGGACTTCCATATTTTAGGGATTTGGTAAATATAACATAATAAAACTGTTTGGGTATTAGTTTTTCTTAGAATTAGATGAAGAGAAAGATGAAATACAGGAAATCTAGCAATAATTATTTTTTTAAATCATAGCTGTTTTCATAGATTTATGATGAAAGAAAAATTTCTCCATCAAGAATAGTTTTGAAAATCATAAATTTGCAGAGTATTTGTGACTTGAATAAAATTTTTAGAACATAACAGTTTGCCTTCATGTCAATAAACCAACTGATGGATTAAGAGGCACATATCTGCATAAATAAATGAGAAGATTACCAAAGTTTCACTTAAAGAAATCATCCTGTATTAAGCAAACAATTTCTTCTGTTATCTTCCTAACATCATTCAAATGTACTTTTGTAAATTATACTCTTCCTGGAACTATTAAAATAATCTACTAATTCTGATTCTAGTTACAGCTGTCACTTAATCTATTCCTGATAAATTGTCACACTTGTAACTTTGTTCTTTTTCTCAGTTTAAAATTGCACAATGTTAGTGAAATGTTTAGACAAGTAACCTTATGAGGGAAGAAGTGTAGGTTAAAATAAATGTAACATTATATAATTTGTGTTGTCTCTGGAAGGAGTTTAAAAATAAAAGAGAATAAAATTACTCATTTGACATTTCAAAGCATTGAAGTAAGACTTGATCATACCTATAGTTATCATGAACTCCCACGATCTACCATGGAAAAATATCTTTACTTATAGTTGGAATTCTTTATTAACAGTTGTAACAGCTGTATTGCTAAATTTTGAAGCACCTTTTCCTCCCTTCATTTTTTTCTGTTTGAACATCATTTTGTGATTCTCATAATTACTATATTAATCTAACAATTTTAGAATATAGGTTGGAGAATGCATTATCAAGCCAAAAGACCTAGAACAGGTACAAATGCTATTAAAACTCAAATATGTGAAAGAATCCAGCAGCCATCCCAAACATTTTACACATTTGAGAAACTGGTACATATGGATACACAGAATTTAGGGTTGAATTTTCTGTCTTTATGCAATTGATTTCCTTCCCATCTACATAGCTCACAAGTGTCCTCTCCTTGGGTATTCCTTTATAACAGAAATATTTTAACTATACATATTTCTGTTTCATACGTGACTGAAGTAGAAATTCTCTTTCTTTTGAATTGCAGCTTGCAACTTGCTAATTTCTAAATATAAACCCTAAGGCCTTCTCCCCTTTTCAAGGTAGATATTTATTAATGCATTTCAACTTCGCAACAATTACATGTCTACAGTGTCCACATACCAGCAACAGCACTGTGCCGCTGTAATGTGTGTAGTTTGCATTCAGAGAGAATTGGCCTGTGAGTGTCAGAAAGAATGTATTCGAAGGTGCCACACATATGGCTGTTGGTGATGACAATAAAATGAGGGCTATAATTAAATGCAAAGAGTTCAAGCTAGAAATAAAAAACAGTTTAGTTTTTCTGTGATATGATGCAATCATTATTGCTCCTTAAAAATAGGGTTATAATTTAAATTGCTTTCTCATTTGAATTATTATTCTGAATATGAGATTTCTTTGTACATTTTTTTGTTTTAATTCTGAAAAGAAAAAAGTGGAATGGAAACATCTGGATCAGACTTTGAGTGAGTCTGCCATAAATTCCTAGGAAATGAAAATAATTAGCAAAGGATGCAATCCCCATATTACTGTTACTTCTGGTCTGGTCTAAAAGAATGGGCTAGAAGAGCCACCAACTTAATTGGCAGAATGAATTAGATCCACAGATTTACTTTTAGGGCTTCCTGTACCTTCATGGTATAGGAATGATCACGTAGCTTTGAAAAACGTTTTTAAATCCAGTTTTTTCTGATACACTCAATTCTTTTCAGCACCAAATGGCACCAGCTATCACTTTTAGTGTATAAAAGTCAGAGTAGAAAAGAAACACAAACCTGAAGCAAGAAAGATTAGGGGTTAAAAAAACAGTTATTCAACTTTTGAGAAAGCAAATTATTATGAATCAGGATATGGCTAAAAATTATATGTAATAATGGTACTTTAAAAATAAAATCTTATGGGGTGTGGGATGAAAACATCCCAAATATGGTGGTGGGAAGGTGTAATGGTGATGGGACTGGTGTTTGAATATTAAATGTAATCAAATATTGTGAACTACATTATAAAATAATTATTTTTTTAAAAAGGCTCTCCAAAAGTAGAACGATAGAGTATGGGGAATATTGTCTGCCATGGAGGCAGGGAGAGGGTGGGAAAGGTGGGGGTATACTGGGGATATTGATTGTGGGGAATGTGCACTGGTGGAGGGATGGGTGTTTGATCATTGTGTGATTGTAACCCAAACATGAAAGCTTATAACTATATCTCACGGTGATTCAATAAATTTCTTTTTAAAAAGGCTCTCAAGAAAAAAAAATGAAACTAAAATCTTAAGACTTTAATCCAATCAAATAACAGACATTTAGCAAGTTTGATATTATATTACTTGGGGAGGCTGAATTTTTTCTAGACATGGATCTTAAATATAAATTCAGGTTTTGAAAAATGTGCTCTAATGTTTTCAATGTTGACACATTTGGATGTTTGGATGGAATTTGAAGTCATTACTGATTTATGGTCAATTTCATGAGTAAAAATCATTTTTGGAAATTCACTGTAGTTTGTCTAAAACTTGGAGAAGTAAGTATAGTATTCCATTGATGTTAAGACTTTACTTCTAAAAATGATTATTTTCTTGTATTTTAGTAAAATTATTAAGAATAAAAGTGAATTATTTTTTAGTTTAGTATAGAATTCTTTCATTTAATGTTTGTCTTATTGTATGTGATCATATCATGACTTGTATAATATTTTCCAATCTCATGTTCATAAAATAATTGCACAAAACTCAATTTGATTCCAATTTCTCTAGTATATACACCTTTGGTGCAATCTTAACTAAAGAATATCTGACCAGAGAACCCAATTACTAAGTCTATGCAATAAATCCATTTTCTTTCAAAGTATATTCTAAATGTAAAAAATGAAAATAGACGTGTACATGCAGCCTGAGCTAGAAAAGAGGTGTTGATAATGTAATTAATATTTTATCATAATATCTTTTTAATCCATCATGCTGCCTTTTGCCCTTTCTGTTATGTCAGGAAGGAGTGTAATGAATGAGTGTGTCTGTGAGTATCAGCTTGAATTTGGTGAAAAGCGGGCCAACATGACATTTAATGTGATTAAACAGGTATAGATTCAGTTTTATCAGATTTCATACAATCAAATGTTAAGCCACTTGTGATAAAACTTCAGATATTTCCAAATAGGTGATTTCTGCCCTTCCCACCCAAAATAATTTTAAAGTTCAAATGAAAAAAACGAAGCACAGATTTTATTCAAAATTTAACAAGATCCCTTGATATTTCCTAGGAAATATTCCTAACTTCTAAGGAAGTTAACTCAGTGATAAAACATCAAAATATTCTACCTTTTAGTAGAAAAATTGAGGATTTATTATTAAATTAGGAAAGAATTGGCTTGAATCAGTCTTGAAGCAGATGTTTAGGGAATTCGTTTGGTGTCTTCTTAAACCCTGAGAATTATTGTTCTTTATTTTTCAGACAGGAGGGGGCACTAGTGGTCCATTTTTAATAAAAGTGAAATGTTTCTTTTGTTATGCGACATTTGAGAATAAATAAATATTTTCTGTTTAATGTTGAGGCAACTGTATGAACTATTAAGATTGTAAATATCTATTGTTAGGTTAAGAAGTTAAATAATTAAAGTTTGCTTACGAATAAAGTCGTGCTTTTTACTCTTCTCAATTTAAGAACATGATGCGAAATTAAGTTCCGTTGTTGCTGGACTAGAAAGTCTGATATTTTGGGATCCACAGTAAACTATTCTTAAAATATAAAATGTATTGATTAAATGATTTTATAATAACATTTTAATCTTCATTTAGAATATTTGAATCCTATTCTTATTGCATAATGCCCATAGTAATGATTAGAATCATGAAATAAATTTTATTGACATGTACAGACACTAATTCTGAACTATATTTTAATCTTGTACCACTCATCAAACTTGAGCCAAGACCCTAAATAAAAGCACTGTATTATCAACATAATTTTCCATGTCTTATTTATTTCTAATATCAATTGTGACTTAAAAATAAATTGGCATATTATCCCATAATTTCCAGTTTGATTAAACAAATGGTTCCTGTGCATACTTAATGGGATGATTGCACTTTACATCTCTCTAGATCTCCATAAAAAGACAGGCTACAAGGAACAGTAGTTAAGCTCAGTGACTGATATCTTTCTGCATCCAGATCATCCGTTTAGAATAAATGTGTCTGGACAATGTGGTATTCTAAGTGCACAAATTGAGTAATTGAAGAATGTCAGATATGCAACAAGAAATGGGAAAATCCGTACTCGTTCTTGGTTTAGAAGGCAGGCATGCAAGTACCTAGAGAAAGAGAGCAGATGAAAACTGGCAGCCTCTTCACTTACAGACAGTACAATTTTCTGAATTTAGCTCTTTCTTTCCCCTAAGAACCTTCCGTGCAAGTGTTAAGATGTTGAGACATGCATTATGTTTTACATTTTTAGTTAAGTTTTGCAGAAAATCATATGGCTGAGTAGTACTTGTATTATAATGGGAAAAGGTGTGAGGAAAAACCCTCCGAAAATGAAATCCACTTGTCAGTTTGAACGTGACATGTTTTATTACATAGTAAAACCTGTCAGCTAAATTTTCGAGATTTACACCTAAGTTGTGACTGGAAACAGGTAATTGTCCTTTCAAAACAGGTATATTGAGCACATAAATGGGAATTTTGGTAGCCGTGCGTCTGTAGAGCCACCTACTTTGTAAAGTCAAATTTAAAAAAAAAATTTAGTAATGCTTCTGATATGTAGAAAGTACTGCTACTAACTTTTAAAATATGTTAAAAAAATAAAAACATAGAAATAAGTTAAAGAAAATGAGAACACAGAAAATCAATTTTGTAAAAAACATTTACAGTTATGTGTATGAATTTTGTCCACTCAGTCAGCCCGCATGCTTTAGAACATATTAAAGAGCATATCTTAGCAAGGTTTCATAATGCAGTCTTAAACACTGATTTAGAAATGCAAAAACATAGAAATAAATCAATCTTATTAATATTAATAAATGAAACCATGTCCCCAATAAATAAAATGTTTAATATGTATTAATATCTTTAATTCAACAGAATAAAAACTCTACCAAAAGATTTACTTTTTAATTTAATACTAAAGGTATTGTGCTGGGATTTGGAAGATCAATACAGAAGAATTTTCTGGAAAAGTGTCTGGCTAGGAGGACTTCCTTCACTTTTTAGGACCAACGTATTCTTCTAGATCCGTGATTGTTAGATTTTATTATTACCTTGTGGTCTTTTGTAGTGTGTGGGAGAGGAAGGACAGAGAGACAGAGGAGGGAGGAGGAGAAGGAGAGGGAAGAGAGATTGGAGAGCAGTGTATAAAAAAGGAAGAAAGAAGAATAAAGAAGGGCAAAATGAAGAATGAATAGAAAGAAAAAGAGAAAGAAGTAGATAAGAGGGGAAAAGTAGAGAAGAAAAGCAAGAGAGAAGACTCTGAAGTAAAGATGTTTTTCACTGACACGGTGGTTTTGGGTGCTGAGAAACACGCCTGGCAGCAGCTTTGTAATAGCACCTCTCAACTTTCAGAACAAACACGAGTGGAAGGAAGCGTGTGACGCAGAGGATAGTTTTGGCATTGAGTTTGTGAGAAAAGGAAGTTTTGCTTTTGTAGTGTTCAAATAGAAGAGACGATTTTGTTTTTGCCAACATAGATAAAAACTCTCTCCAATTATTACAACACCAGCTTTCTCTTTACAAATATCAAGCATGATTAAACCGAAAAGCTAAATATTATAGAGAAAATAAGATGGAAAATGTTGGCTGTTAGAAATTGGCTTGGTATGGGCTTTGTGGATGGATGACATTTACTAAGTTGTAACAACGTTGCTTTACGTTTTTAGAAAGCATTAAAGACCGATTATTGATTTGTCTGCTCTTCAGCATTAGAGGCAGCCATAAATGAATGCGTCATCTGCTCAGATATTTTCCCACCTGATTCTTCTTTATCACCCTCTTCACAATCAGGCACATTTTGGCTAGGAATAGTCATAGAATAAAAGTTTCCTAGCTTATGTCATAAATCTGTGCAGTTTTTGAAACTATTATTTTTGATAAGCCCATTCTGAATTCTTCTGACCTTTGTTTAAAGGACTGGGCCTAATATACTTTTAGTGGTGTTTCACTATTCAAGTTTATTTTTCTTTTTTTAGTTTCATGTAATGCCTCTTTAAATATTTTCACATCTTACCCTTAAGCAAAATGTCAAAATCTTGGCAGACAAAACATTGTGCTTTCTTGAATAAGAAGAAGGCAATATCCTTTTCAGCCCCTCGTATATTTAGTAGTAACATGCATCCTTTGGGCATTTTGAGAAACACAACTAGCTTCTGGAATATTGTAAACCAATAGCAATAATATTGGATCAATATATATGTATTCAATATATTTATTTATTATTATGTCTTGTGTTTGGGGGCCAGAGCTGGCCATGCTCTCAGTCTGGCTTTTAGGGTTTCTTCTGGCAATGCTCTGGGGACCATGTGGTGACAAAGATCAATTCAGGTCTCCTGCATGCATAGCATGTACTTAAGCCCAACCTTCAACAAATTTATATATGTACTACATGTAGCACTGTAGCATTGTCGCGCCATTGTTCATCGATTTGCTCGAGCGGGCACCAATAATGTCTCCATTGTGAGACCTGTTGTTACTGTTTTTGGCAAATCGAATACACCACAGCTAGCTTGCCAGGCTCTGCCATATGGGGCGGGATACTCTCGGTAGCTTGCTGGGTATTAATACACAAAACAGAAACAGTGCATTTCTAAAAATCACTCCAAAGCTAGACATTTTGGAGAATAACGAAAGAAACATCTTTTCTCGGGGACTAGAGACATAGTACGGAGGGTAGGGCACTTGTTTTGCAAGTGGCTGACCTGGGTTCGATTCCCAGGGTCCCATATGGTTCCCCAAGCACTGCCTGGGGTATGCTTTTCCCCCCCAAAAAAAGCCCAACAAATACAAAAAGAAATTTTTTCTTTATGAAAATTTCATAAATTTCATTTTGTACATAAATGTAATTGGGAACATATGAAGATGCTTAAGTCTTGCTTAAAAATTTGGAAGTATATGAAGATGCTGCCTTTCAAATTTGATAAAATAGAGGATTTGGCTTCTATTATATATATATTCTCAATTTGATTTCCTATGTTTTTATGTCACTATAAAAAATTCTGACTCATAATACTGTAAAATGCTTTGTATAGCTTTTTAATTTTTTTTTTCAAAAATTTCCCCTGGTATCCATAGTTCTATAGGCCCCATTGTGCCCATATCAGTCACATTAATTCTGGCCATATCCCAGGTCACCCTAGAGAGTAATTCATTTCATGTAGCTTTATTTCCCAAAGATTTATTGGGAAAATTGAACTCCCTTCTCGTGGACTAGACCTATCTTGTCTCTTAGCTATCCTGTCACTGCATTTTTTAAACTAAGAACTCCAGAAAGAAATGATCTTCCATGATGCAAATTGCAATTCCTATAGCTGCCTCTGCCAATAAAATTAAAGGAACAATGAATTTCTGAATATTAAAAATTCCCCTGATGTAACACTTGCTTGGTGAGATTCATGTTTTCATATCTGTTTTCTGTTTAGTTGTAAAGGAGGGTATCGTTTTGGGTTCCAGCATGCTGCTTATGCAGAGGATATGTTCATGTTGGTGCTGTTGTTTTCCGTCTAAGAGTCAGTACAAATAGACTGCAATATTATATAGATCTAATATAATAAAGTATATTATTCCTGGATCATTCTCTATGTTTTAATTTATGTATTTATTTGTGGAGCTTGCCACATTTTTCTGTTTAAATATTTTAAACTTTGCCCAACAGTTCTGGAAATGTTCAATAAATGGACATCTAAAAGTATATCTAAAGAGCATACTTGCAGAAATGTAAATAATAAATGAAATCAAAATTTTCCCCATTTTCTTAGTTCTGCTAAGACCTCTCAATACGATGAACTATTACCCACTTTTGAAGGCAAAATGTTATACTAATGTGGATATTTTCTGAGACTGGGAAACATATTGTTTACAGTAAACAACTCTAAGCTCATCATATTTAGAAATGAGTTGAAAATAGTGTCAGAAACTTTTTTAAAATTGAGAAATTCTTTTGGAGAGAGTAGAATTTCTTTATATATTTTGAATTGCATGGAAGAGCCTGGCAAACTCACTATAGCGTATTCGATATGCCAAAGACAGTAGCAATAACAGGTATCATTTCCCTGACCCTAAAAAGAGCCTCCAATTGTTGGGAAATGAATAAGGAGAGGCTGCTAAAATCTCAGGGCTGGGATGAATGGAGACATTACTGGCACCCACTTGAGTAAATCGATGAACAACGGGATGACAGTGATACTGTAATATTTTAAATTTATTTTTTTTAATTAAATCACCGTGAATTACAAAGTTATTCATGATTTGGTTTTGGGAATGCAATGCCTCAGCGCCAATTCCACCAATCCCTTCACCAGTGCACACTTTCCTCCACCAATTCTCCCACTCCCTCACCCCACTGTGTTCCCTTCCCTGTCCACTCCCCACCCCTGAAGCCCGAAGTCACTGTTTCCTACTGAAGACTAAGTCTCATGTTCCTCATTTGGTGCCTTTGGAGAGTGGGGTTTCCTTATTAGTGCGGAAATGGGAAAGAATAGGATTTGTAAATATTTTTCACAAATTGAAGACAAAAGACAATATCTTTTAGAAAAAAAAATAACAATAAGATAATTCCGAAATCGCAATGGTCAATAAAAGGTATAAAGCAAATTTTAAAATGGACAAGGTAAATTAAAATAAAAATAAGTACAAGTTCAAAACATTTGGAGTAGCAAAAAAGGAGAAATATTACAAGTATTTGTAGAATGCTGGGAATTGGTAATCCTGTTGGTAGGAGTGTAAATTGGTGTAAGTAATTTGGAGAACAAAACACTGGGGAATCAGTAAATTTTTTGTTTATTTTTGCTAAGGAGCCACTCACCTGCAGTACTTAGGGCTTTTTCGTGGTTTGCACTCCTGGATCACTTCTGGCAGGTCTCTGGGTACCACCTCCGTGTGCCAGGGATAAAACCCAACTGGTCAGCTTCGTGAAAAGAAAACACACTGCCCACTGTAGTATCTCTTCAGCTTCAAAGAGTCACTGTCACTGTCATCCCGTTGCTCATCGATTTGCTCGAGCGGGTACTAGTAATGTCTCCATTGTGAGACTTGCTGTTACTGCTTTTGGCATATCGAATACATCACGGGTAGCTTGTCATGCTCTGCCATGCAGGTGATCAACTCTTGGTAGCTTGCCAGGCTCTCCGAGAGGGGCAGGCGAAGGAATCAAACCCAGGTCAGGCTCGGGCAAGGCAAACACCCTACCGCTGTGCTATTTTAAAATGATATGCCACAGGTCTTGGATTTCTACTTGTTAGTATATATTCTGCTATATGTCTTAGAGCTATGCAATTCAATATGGTATCCACAAGTTATATGCAGCTATTTAACTTTACAATGAAATTAATTAAACTAAAAAAGAAGGAAGATTTCAGTTTTTCAGTCACATTAAACACATTTCAAATACTTGCTACCTATAACAGGGTTTTAATAGTTTTGAAGAAATTATAATGGAAACTTGTATTTAAAAAATTCTCATGTATAGAATAATTATCAGCCACTGATTTAAGACTGTAATATCAGTCTATGTCCATTAGCGAGAGAACGGACAAAAAATTGTAATGAAGTTACACTATAGATTTTATGTGATAGTTGAAATAAATGGAGTAAGTACTTTAGCAACATTCACAACTCTAGAAAATGTATTAAGTGAAAAAAAAGCAGCTACCTAAATATTATGTAAAGTGGAATCTTATTGACATAATTTAAGAACAACAGCAAAATATTATACTCTATGTTTTTCCCTTCTCTTTCTCAAAGCATGAATAGATATGATTAACGTCAGTTATATAATGGGTATTTTTTAGTGGTAGATGAAGAAGAGAATGATACTAGTATTATGGCATTATTTCAAAATTTACATATTTTGATATGTATGGCATAAATGAAATAAATGGTGGCCTCCTTTACTTGTAGGGGCTAGATCGGTATGCCATTGTATTTTGGAATTTTCTCTTATTTTTCCCCCCAAAGTAATAGAAGGAGTAATGATTAAGGATCTTTTAAAATTCTGCTTTTTTTTGGTTTTGGTGGGGGGAGGTCACACATGGCTTTGCTTAGGGGTTACTTGTGTTTTTTTGCTCAGGTATTCCTGGTGGGGCTCTACGGATCTTTATGTGATGTCAGGAATCAAACCGGGTCAACTATATGCAAGGCAAGGGCCCTACCCACTGTACTATAACTTCAGCCCCATAAGCATGCAATACATATGAGTGATAAAAGTTTAGCTGCCATGAATTGTTACCAAAATATAGCAAAAATAAAAGAGTACAAGTATATAAAGTAAAATTACCTCAAATAATAAACTAAATTTACTGATAGGTTAGAAAATAACTCCTGAACTATTACTGACACATTAGAGTATGTATTTTGCCTATGTTGTTCTTGTTCTAAAAATGGTATATTTATTTATATTCTCTATGTTGTATAACATAGCAGCAATTGAAGACGGTATAGGAATATGGTGTATGATGGAAAAAATAAAAATTGGAGCACAATTTTTATTTTTTTCTTATGTACTGTCTTTAATTTCGTTTGTTTGCTAATGTAGCTATTTATTTTTCAGTGCAATGGACTGAACCCACAACCTCACATGTGGAAAGCAGGTGCTCTACTTCTGAGCTACTTCCTAGCCCCACTATTTTTAATAAATTGATTTATAAGACTATAATTTTTGTGTGTTTTAGGTGTGCAACATTTTAGCCTTCAGCACCCACCACCACCAAAGTGTCAGAATCTCTCTACAATTACTCATGTATGCACAGCACATATCATTTTATTTTATTTTATTCTTATTAAATCACTGTGAGATACACAGATTCAAAGTTGCTCATGACTGGGTTTCAGTCATACAATTACTCCAATGACCATCTCTTCTCTAGTGTGACATTTCCCAGCACCAGTGTCCCAAGTTTCCCTCCTTCCACCCCACAGCCTGCCTTCTCTCTCTCTCTCTCTCTCTCTCTCTCTCTCCTTCCGGGTTATCATGGTTTGCCATAGAGATACTGAAAGGAAAGTTCATCATGTATATCATAGGATCTTTACCCTTCAGCCCTCACTTTTTGTCCAGAATGATCATTTTCACTTATCATTGTCATAGCCATCCCTATTCTGTCCTAGCTGCCCTCTCCCACTCACTTGTGGCAGACTTCCTACTGTTGACCAATGCTCCTCGCCCTTACTTCTATTGCCTTGGGTATTAGTCTCCTATGTTTCTATATCCCACAAATAAGCATATATCATTGCAAATGTACTATTGAAGCTGGGGTGGTGATAGCTGAAAGAGCTGTCGAGCGTGTCTTGTGTGTGTAAGGCCTTCAGTTCAATCCCTGGCATTCCATGGCTCCCCAAGTACTGCCTAGATGTGGCCCTGGGGAGCCCCAGCACGGTGTCCTGAGAGAACTGCATAGGCTTGACCTATGCTACTATCATCATTCTAGTAGTCAGCCTCCTGAGCACAGCCAGAGAAGCTCTTCCCAAATAAAATAAAAAATAGATGTACCATTGAAGTAAGACTTAGCTATCAAGAAAATATGAAATCCTACCTTTTTTTTCCACTTCATGGAAATAATTTGAAGCCATTATGTTAAATACAATAAATCAGAAAGTCAAAGACAATTACCAATGATTTCTCTCATATGTGGAGTATAAATAGCCAAACAAGTAACAAAATAACAGATCTGGAAAAAAATTATTATGCTTACCGGAAATAGAGGGAAGGTAGTGTGAAAAACATTAAAAGGGGGTCATTCTATTAAATAACTCTAGAACATTGATCGTGAATGTGCTGGCAGTTATAGATATATAGAGCTATGAACCTGTACTCAACATTAAATTCATATTGTCAAAAATATACTATTGAGCAGTTGTTTTCAGTTGACTTTAAATTTGAAACCAGAACTGGTAAGAAAATATAAGGTTAATTTAATATAATTTACTTATTTAATTTTGGTTTTGGTGTCACACCCCGCAATGCTCAGCACTTACTCCTGCCTCTTCGCTATGGAGGCGGTGCCAGAAATTGAATGAGAGAGAGAGAGAGAGAGAGAGAGAGAGAGAGAGAGACAGAGACAGAGACAGAGACAGAGACAGAGACAGAGATGAGAGATACAGGAAAGTGCTTAAGCATCTGTATTAGTTCTCTTGCTCCAAGTTCTATTGGATTTAATGGAGTACCTACATACTGAGAAAATTTGTTCAATGAGACAACTAAATTACTTAAAAGTAATAAGATGTAATAAGGAATTTAGTTCAGGTGACTAATGAGGTTAAATTAAGTTCATAAATGAAACATATTTAATAAAGACTTCCTTGAAATGGACCATTAAAATTTGTTAGACATAAATATAGTAAAAATATTTGTAAATCATGCTTCTAAAGATTTAGGAAAAAATGGTTTTAAAGTGTGACATTTTAATAATTAAAATAATATTTTTTGTATAAAGGAAGATTATTTTGGTAGGGAAGGATTCCCAGTAATGCTCAGGGTATCATGGGGACCACTTCAAGTTATACTCAAGCAAATAGCCAGAAGCTTCAATGCTAAGCCTGGTGATATAATGGCCCAATAATGGCTCCACATAGGCCACAAGGGCTGTGCCCTGTTGCTGGAGTTCCATATGGTACCAGATTTCTAATCTGAGATGATCTGATATAATTCAGGTTTGATCACTGACCCCTGAGCTATGCTATATTCTCCATAAATACCCCAAAAGGGAGGATTGATCCTTCCTTCCTTCCTTCCTTCCTTCCTTCCTTCCTTCCTTCCTTCCTTCCTTCCTTCCTTCCTTCCTTCCTTCCTTCCTTCCTTCCTTCCTTCCTTCCTTCCTTCCTTCCTTCCTTCCTTCCTTCCTTCCTTCCTCTCTTTTCTTCTTCTTCTTTCTTTCTTTCTTTCTTTCTTTCTTTCTTTCTTTCTTTCTTTCTTTCTTTCTTTCTTTCTTTCTTTCTTTCTTTCTTTCTTTCTTTCTCTCTATCTATCTCTCTCTCTCTTTCTTTCTTTCTTTCTTTCTTTCTTTCTTTCTTTCTTTCTTTCTTTCTTTCTTTCTTTCTTTCTTTCTTTCTTTCTTTCTTTCTTTCTTTCTTTCTTTCTTTCTTTCTTTCTTTCTTTCTCTCTCTCTTTCTCTCTTTCTGTCTTTCTTTCTATCTATCTTTCTTTCTTTCTCTCTTTCTTTATCTCTCTTTCTTTCTTTCTTTCTTTCTTTCTTTCTTTCTTTCTTTCTTTCTTTCTTTCTTTCTTTCTTTCTTTCTTTCTTTCTTTCTTTCTTTCTTTCTTTCTTTCTTTCTTTCTTTCTCTCTCTCTCTCTCTCTCTCTCTCTTCTCTTCTTTCTTTCTTTCTTTCTTTCTTTCTTTCTTTCTTTCTTTCTTTCTTTCTTTCTTTCTCTCTTTCTCTCTTTCTGTCTTTCTTTCTATCTATCTTTCTTTCTTTCTCTCTCTTTCTTTCTCTCTTTTTTTCTCTCTTTTTTTCTCTCTTTCTTTCTCTCTTTCTTTCTTTCTCTGGAGTTGGGGGCACTTGTTGGGGCTCAGCGATTACTCCTGGCTCTGCACTCAGGAATTACTCCTGAAGGTGCTCCAGGATCAAACCTGGGTCGGCCATATGGCCAGTACTATTTCTTCAGCACCCAAAAGAAAAAATTCTTAATTCTAGTGGTAAATGTGTATGGTGTGTGTGCCTATGTGTATCAACGATGAGTACTATAATTATGTTTTCTTTACATAAAGACTGACTTGTCATTATATCTTGCACTATTTTAGAATTATTTCTAATTAGTTTGAAGGCTTCAGAGAAAAGACTTATTTTCTGATCATGCAATTAGAAGTTTTCCAGGAAACATTAAAATATACAGGAGAATAAGGTATAAGGTATGCTTACTAAAATGTTTCTAAATTATCACATTGAGTAATAAATGATCTCTGTTAATTTAAGCTATCATCAAATTATTCATAAAATAGAGGATCACATCAATAACACTATTAAGTTTGCCAGTTTTCAGAATATATACTATAGAAACAAAGGGAATTTTCTTAAAACCAACCTTTCCCACCTAAAACATAGCAATGAAAAAATTTCAAAGTAAAAATAAGATAGTAATAGTACAAGTCTCACAATGGGGACATTACTGGTGCCCGTTCGAGCAAATTGATGAACAATGGGACAACAGTGACAGTGTCAGTGACAGATTGTGTCAGAAAAACAGGCTTATTTGTAGCTTAAGTAAAACATAATTATTCAATATTGACTTAATTTTCGAGGATATTTCCTTTTATTTTATGTCGTTAGAATTGAGTAATTGTTAATGACACATTACTAATAAATCATTTATAACGATCCCATCATAGATGTTCAACAATATTCATTTAAATAAAAATTTTTGGTTCATTTGTCCAGCTGTCCTTCTGTTCATCTGTGCAATCCATGCATCCATGCATGCATGCATGCATGCATGCATGCATCCATCTATCCATCCATCCACTTATACCATCCATTCATTATAGAGGCCTTTAATAAATATTTTATTATATGGTAGTTAAGGAAATGTGACTTGACATTTTGTATTCCTGTGTTTTCACATAAGTGTGATGGTTTAGCACAAAAATTCAGTTAGATAGGCACTTTCAACCTCTTTCAACAGGGTTGGTTGCAAAGAATGGCAGATGCTATAGTTTGTCCAGAGAGCAACCTAGTCTTGACAACACTAACAGGACAGGCTAGCCATTTATTAGTTGAGCATCACTATCACCTAGGCTTCCCTAATGAGGACCTTTCTTGATGAGCTAACATAAATACAAGTACACATACTAGGATATTTACTTAGCTGTGTCTGTAGAGTTATAAGCAATCAGCAATTGCCTTTAATGTATAGCATTGAGGTCATGGGTAATCTCGATTCTACTCTAGCAAGACATTTCTTGCTTGGGTCCACATTTACAGACCTCATTGTTTAAACAAACTAAACTTGTTCTATAAATATGCTTGTTCTAACTTGGGGTTTTTATTAGGGGACTGCTTTTTACACATAAGCATCAGGATATAGGTAACAAGTTAAATACTACTTGAAAAATATAATAGAAAAAATTACTAAATAAATATTCAGTACTACTAAGATTACACCAAGTTATAGTGTCTGCATTTGTTTTATTTATTTTTTTAAAATTTATTTATTTTTAATTAGAGGATCACCGTGAGGGTACAGTTACAGATTTGTACACTTTTGTGCTTATACTTCCCTCATACAAAGTTCGGGAACCCATCCCTTCACCAGTGCCCATTCTCCACCACCAGTAAACCCAGCGTCCCTCCCACCCTCCCCAATCCCATCTCCCCCCCACCCCACCCTGCCACTGTGGCAGGTCATTCCCTTCTGTTCTCTCTCTCTAATTAGCTGTTGTGGTTTGCAATAAAGGTGTTGAGTGGCCGCTGTGCTCAGTCTCTAGCCCTCCTGCATTTGTTTTAATTAAAAATATTTTTATTATATAATAGAATAAAAGTTTTGTGGAGAAATTTCTTTGAGTAACAATTATTTTTTTCTTGCTTTTTAAAGTCCATCATTTAAAACCAGGTATATTTGTTTTCTCAAAATTTCCTTTACATTTATTTATGCTGGGTGCTTCTATTATTATACCTTCTTCTATCTGCCATTTTAACTGCCCATACCTCTAGAGAAGGATTAATAAAATAACCCTCCCCCAAAGGATAGACAGGCAATATTTCTTGTTTGGATTCATTTTCACATAGGAAATCATAATCAGATTGTTATTTTCTGTTTTAGAATTTCTTCCATAGATACATTCACTCTGTAAAATTGTTGCTTCATGATTTTTAACCTAAGACAAAAAGCAGCTTTCAATTCTTGATTATAGCTTCTCAAAATGTACAGTATAATTAATGCTGAAAGAGCAATTATTTCTTAAATCCTTGTTTTTCACCCATTCAACATTTCTCTTTTATTTAACTTTTAAAATTTCAGTAACATCTTCAGGACGAAGATAAATTTTGTAGAAGACAGTGGGAAATGAAGGGCGGGTATTATACAACTGCTATTAATGAAAGTCAGAACATTTTACATATAGCATATATGTTTAAATTTTGAGCTCCTATAAAATATATTATTTTTTGATGTCCCATTAGGAAAAAAAAAACATTTGCTAATTCCTCTCCTTTACCCCCTCTTTCTGTATCAAGGCACAAAAACTATTTCTAAATTATGTGATATCTTATATCTGGCTGGAGAGATACTACCTTGGAATTGACATTTGCCTTCCACATGCCTGACTGGCGCTCAGACTCTGGCACATACAGTTTCTGAGCGAAGCGCCAGGAGGAAGCACTGAGCCCTGTTGAATGTCGCCACCAAACTGACCCAAACTAAATCATAGTTCATTTCTTTCTTTTTCTACTTTCTTCTACTTGGAAAAAAGAATATATTTTACTTTGACAAATAGCAAACATTTAAAATATAGGTGTCCAATAAGCAAGAAGATTAACAAATCAATCACTTAATTTTTTAACTTAAAAATTAGGCTGAATGTGATTTTAGGTACTTGATAATGATATGCTGAAAACAGTAACAAGTCTCACAATGGAGATGTCACTGGTGCCCACTCGAGCAAATTGATGAACAGTAGGATGACAGTGCTAACACACTGCAAATTATCAATCATAAATTAATCATAAGTTATCAATTTTAAATTATAAATTATCAATCACAGGTAGGTCAAATATTACATTTTTGTCTTAAAATATTTTCAGTAAAGATTAATTTGGAATAAAATGAAAATTTATAAATATTTTTCCCAATCTTGGTTCAGAGGGCTTGCATTTTAAATCTTATAGAAAGTTTTCCATTTGCTTTACCCAAAGTTAAATGATGGATGTTCACTGTCTAGATATAGTCATTTTTGGTATGATTCTTGGAAGATTGTTGTAACCAAATCACACTTAGTGCAGAGTGTTACAAATAAGCTTTCAGTCTTGCCTTGATCAATTATGCATCAACAATTTTTTCTGAGAGCTAGAAATTTTCCTGTTTTATTCATTATAGGGTTCCCCACCTCCACGATCGTGAATGTCACATAGTAGGATGTCTATAATTACTTGTTGATTGAATTAATACACTTTTGTTTCATGAGTTTTTTAAATGTAGGAGCACTGCTATTTACTCAGCTATTGATTAAGCTGATTGAATTGGGCAAATTGTTTCATGAGTTTTAATGGGATAGTAATCTTGGTTTGGAAGTGAGTATACTTTCTAGTATACTAAAAAAGATTTCTTTTTGTCTTAGAACAGACTTTGGAGAAAAAATGAGGAATATACAGCAATTTTTGTCCAAAGAATCAGAAGGGCAAGACTCGTGGATTCCAGGAAGAGGAAAAAAATAAATGGCAGGACTCTGGAGAAATGGCACAAAAGTTAAGTCACTTGCCTTTCATTCAGACAACTTCAATGCAACCTGCTCTCTGTTCACCCAGCACTATCCCAGAAGTGATTTCTGAACATAGAGAGAGGAGTAAGTCCTGAGCACACAATCCACAAAACCAAAAGCATTTTTTGTATGAACAATTATGATCATGGCTTATAATCATAAAATTCAAATTCTAATAAATGAGTCTGGTCTAGGAACCAGGAACCGAGAACTGTGACATAACTTCACTCTGAAATGCCATCCAGCTTAGTGAGTATCCCTTACGTCTGTCACAGACTAAGTACCTTGGTATTTATTTATTTATTTATTTATTGCTTTTTGGGTCACACCCAACGATGCTCAGGGGTTACTCCTGGCTCTGCACTCAGGAATTACTCCTGGCGGTGCTTGGGGGACCATATGGGATGCCAGGGATCGAACCCGGGTCGGCCGCGTGCAAGGCAAACGCCCTACCCGCTGTGCTATCGCTCCGGCCCCACCTTGGTATTTAAGTTGGTAGCTGTTTGTGGGTTAAATGAAGGATCTGGTTAAGAGCAGATAACAGAATAACCCTTGAGGTGGGTTTCAGTATACTGACTGTTTAAGTAGAATGAGCAAAGATTGGCTGAACCAAGTTAGGTAAGCTGGATAGTATTGAGTTGGTTCTAGTACTATGTTTTTGGTAGACTGTTTCCACATTATGAATAACTGTAAAAGTGAACATAAAGCAACTTGGAATAAGAGATGCGTGAGTCAATTAAAATGCATTTTGGGTTGCTTAAGTTGTTTTCTTATCTCTTTAGGTTAAATGAGTAGGAGAGAAATAGGAAGGCGGATTATATTATGAGAGAAATGTAGATCATGGAGAAGAAAAACTGCTTGTTATTGAGCAGGGAAGAAATCATTATTAAGAAAATTGTGGCTGATACTGTCACTGGTAGTTTTCAGCTCACTTCAGCTGTACACAAGATGTTACCCAGAGAGACTGTTTATATACCCTGCCATAAACATCTAGATCATTCTTTTTAAAGATATTTTATTGCATAAAGTACACAAAGGACCAAACATGATGGCCTCTCATATCTGTATTGCAAACCATAATGCCCCAAAGTAGAGAGTGAAAAGAAAAGTGCCTGACATAAAGCCAGTGGGTGGGATGGGTGGGGTGAAGGCAGAAGGGATACTCGTGATATTAGTGGTGGGAAATGTACACTGGTGGAGGGATGGATGTTCAATCATTGTATGACTAAAACTCTATCATGAAAGCTTTGTAAAAAAAAAGAAGAAGAAGAAAAAAAGAAAACTATCATACTGGCTTCTGCATTTAGAAGTGTCATGGAAAAAAGAATAATGTATAGGTGTTCAAGGACAACTATCTAATGTTCTTTCCCCTTTGGTAGGCTAAAGTCCCCTTTATCATTTTATTTCTGGTTTGGGGGCCACACCCGGGGTGGTCAGGGCTTTTGCTGCTTCTGCACTCAGGAATCATTGTGGGTGGTGCTTGGGGAACCACACAAGGTGCCAGAGATTGAACATGAATTGTCCACATGATAGGAAAACAATGTTCCCACTGTAGTATCTCCATACCCAAGGGAAAAATCATGACATGATTTCTATTTTGTGACCTTATGGACCTTGAATTGTTCTCAGTTGTGATCTGTCCTGAAGAATGTTCTGTGTATACTGAAGAAATAATATTCAGAATTTGGGGGTATGCCTGCAAAATGTCTTGTACACATCTGTGAATCCAACTTCCTATTACTCATTTAAGGCTCTTGCTTCTTTGGCGATATTCTGTGCGGTTAACATGGCCAATGATGAAAGTGTGGTGTTGCCATCACGGTATCTCCTCACTTGTAATAGCAGTAACTTTATTAACTTTTCTGCTCCTTAATTTTGTTCAAATATTGATGACTTAATTCCTCTTTATCTACTGGTTCCTTAACCAGTATAGTCTCTTCCTATATCTTATCACTTTCTTTAGTTTGAATGTGATTGAGTCTGATACAAGTATAGTTGTCCTTGCTTTTTAAAAGTCTAACATAAGCTTGTATGATTGATTTTCAATGATTCACTTTGAGCCTATGTTTCTCATGAGAGTTCAAGTGTATTTCTCAAATAAACAGTTGAAAGTTGCATTCTGTGTCTTTTAATTAGAGGATTCAATTAATTGACATTTAGGGGAATTATTAGTATTAAATAAAGAATTTATTGCCAGTTCTTTGAGAATTTTGTGGTTTTTGTTATTTGATTTGGCATTTTTATATGAAGCCATTTGTATCCCTAACAGAGCTGATTTAGATGTGACAAATAATCCAGCTCTGAGAACAAATTTTAGTCACTCCTTCAAATCTGACAGGTAATCTTGCATTATTTATTGGTGTTTTTTTTATTCAATACTGAGACTATCATTCCACTCTCTTCTTTTGTAGTGTTTCATTTTAGAAATTTGTTATAAACCTTTCATTTTTCTCCTTGTTTATGAATCATTGCTTCTCTATGCTAAAAACAATCTATCCCTGATTTTAATTCTAGTCATTTTTATGACAGTGTGTCTTGATGGTATTCTGTTTAGACCAATTTTGTCTGGCACTCTTTGATCATCACAGCCATTACCCTTTCAGATTGTGAAACTGTCAGCTCTTATCTCTTCAACAGGCCAATCCCATTCCTTGCCCACTAGTCTTAAATTCTGAAATTCCTATTACTCTGAGGTGGTTCTTCCTGACATTGCAAATATTCCTTAACTTATACTCATTGATTCTCAATATCTTTTCTATGAACTTTCCTTTACTGGTCAACTTGTCTACCTTACCTTTGAGTTAACTTATTCAATTTTTAGTTATATCAATTCAGTTGCTGATATTTGCTATTGTGTATTTAACTTCTTTATTTCTGTTCAAATGTACCTTTTCTACTTCTTCCATCAAACTGTTTTCAAGTTTATTGATTCTATGTTCAACTGTTTTTATAGATGATTAATTATCTAGAGCATTGTTGCTCTAAAGTCTTCTTAAGGCCTTTTATAAATATTTGATGTAGAGTTCATCTTCCTTGATGAAGACTTTTGTCATAATCCACTTATGCAGTTTAATTCCTTCAGGTTTTACAAATTATTCCTGGTGTTATATTTTTCTGTGTGTGTGTTTGTGGGGGGGGGAACTTGACCATTTATGATTCAGGAACATCTCTTTCTAGTTCATGAGATTCAGCTTTCCCCGTGGGTTGTAGTGAGAGCCTTTGCAATCTATCTATACAATGAACTCCACATTGGGACCCATGCCTAGAATGGAACTGTCTGAGTTCATCATGTCGACCAAGACCATCCATGGTAACTGACAGTTCCAGAAGACCTAATCTAAACGCTGGACATGGGAGTCTCCTGGTGGACAGTTCCACATTGAAATTGACCACATCATATGCAACTGAAGGTTTTGCCTGACCGATGTCGCTGTTGTCCCCAAATTCCAAACCGGATCAGACCACCGTCTAATTCGTGCAAAATTCTACTTCACAGAGTAGGGAGAAAGGTCTGCAAAGTTTAAGTTTAAGAAAAGAACTCCCAGAATGACCACCAACTGGGAGCTCTTTGGCACTATTGCGGCAACATGGGAAGATGCTGAATGACAACATGGACAAGGAATAAGATTGACTGGTTCAGCACCTCCATGACTGCATGAAAAATGCTGAGAGTGGAAAGCCACAAACAGACGCTTGTCTTCGGAAACTCTCGAGCTCACTCATCAACGTGGTTTGGCGCGAGCCTCAGGCAACCACAATCTAATGTCCCAGCTCGTAAAGCGGTGCAGAGAATAGATAAAGGAAGACCTCAAAGAGAGAAGAGCAGCAGTGCTGGCTGATGTGGCAGTAGCTGGGAAAAGTATTCACAACGCTCGCCTGTCCTTCGCCAACTACAAGACCAAGATGACTGCCCTCCGACGTCCTGATGGATCTATCACATCTTCCAGAAAGGCAATGGAAAGGATTATTCACGACTTCTACTCAGATCTCTTTGACAGCCACGTCCACCTGCCCACATACCAAATTCCACAGGATGGATATGTCATTCCCAATGTCCTCCCTTCTGAAATCCGACATGCCATTTTGTCGGTAAAGACGCTTACAGCATCCAGTCCAGACAAGGTCAGACCCGAACACCTGAAGAATCTGCCGCCAGTACTCATCAATACACTGGCTCTGCTCTTCACATGCTACCTGTCTGAATGCAAGGTTCCGTCCCAGTGGAAAACCAGTAGGACCGTTCTGTTGTACAAGAAGGGAGAAATCCACGACATCAGCAACTATTGCCCAATCTACCTGCTGTCTGTCGTCTACAAGTTGTTCACTCCTGACATCCTGAATAGAATAGGCAGAACACTGGATGAAGAACAACCATGCAAGCAAGTCCAGTTCCAAAAAGGATTCAGCACCATCGACCATATCTACACACTGACCAGACTCATTGAAGTTTCGCGAGAGTTCAAGATGCCTCTCTGTCTAACATTCATCGATGTTGAGACTGAAGTGGTTATCAAAGCCCTAGTCAAACAGGGCATTCAAACTCAATATATCAAGATCCTACACAAGCTGTATTACAGATTCACCACCAGGATCTCACCATTCTACAAGGAAGTGATCATTGATGTAAAGAGAGGTGTTCTGCAGGGCGATACCATTTCACTGAAACTCTTCAGTGCCACCCTCGAGAATGTCATGTGACGACTGGAATGGGAAGGAATGGGAGTGAGGATAGACGGTCGGCAACTACACCACCTCCACTGCACTGATGACATTGTTCTCATAACGCCAAACATTAGCCAAGCAGCACAAATGCTGGCCGACTTCGACCACGAGTGTGGAAAGGTCGGACTGCAGCTGAACCTCAACAAGATGATGCTCATGAAAAACGAACTAGACACTCCATTTGCTCTCAATGGAACGAATATCTCTAATTGCAGCAGCTATGTGTACCTGGGTCGAAATCTCAACATGAGGAAGGACTTGTAGCCAGAACTGCACAGGAGGAAGAGAGCAGTGTGGAACGCCTTCAAGAGCGTTGAAGAAGTGGTTAAGAGGACGAAGGACCTCTTACTCTGGGCACAATCCACCCTTCTTCCTGTGCTAACTTATGCCTCAGAGACCTGGGCCCTACACAAACAGAATGAGAACACTATTTGGGTATCTCAAAGAGGAATCAGAAGAGCTATGCTAGGAGTATCACATCTCACTCAAGTGAGAGAAGGAATCTGGAGTTCCAATCTCCCTTGACTATTAAGAATCAGGGACACTGTCTCATTTGCCAAGACATCAAAAATCAGATGGGCCGGACATGTAATGTGATTCAGAGATGACCACTGGACTAGAGCTGTTACCAACTGGATTCCACAGGACATCAAAAGACCGCATGGACGCCCACCAACAAGAAGGTCAGACTTCTTCGTTAAAACCCTGAATGAACAGTTTGAGGCTCTTCCTGTTCCTGGAGTGAGCAGATATCATTGGGCTACACTAGCACGAGACAGGGACAAATGGAGACATTACTGGCGCCTGCTTGAGCAAATCGAAGATCAACAGGAAGACAAGTGATACAAGACAAGTGATACAAGGATAGGACTCTGACTTCTATCTCTGTGAATGTCTCTTTTTTTTTTTTTTTACTCTGAGGAAACTTTATTGAACCATTTTTATTAGATTATTCATAATCAGCAATACAAAATTAATTGTTTTGATTCTGCTTTGGGGGGCATGGTATGGGATTTGGGGTGGAAACATTTGAAATATAGTGGTGGGAAGGTGCAATGGTGGTGGGATTGGTGTTTGAATATTAAATGTAATTATTGTGAACAACTTTATGAAAATAAAATAAAATTTAGAAAAAAATTGAATTAAAAAATAAGAGTCAGTCATCACTGGGTCTATAACTCTTTCAACTGAATGCCATTTTTTTTTGCGTTTGTTTTCTTCTCTCTGTTTTTTTTAATTTTTTTATTTTATTATTATTATTTTTTTACAGTTACAGATTTATACACTTTTGTGCTTATGCTTCCTTCATACAAAGTTCAGGAACCCATCCCTTCACCAGTGCCCATTCTCCACCACCAGTAAACCCAGCATCCCTCCGACCCTCCCCAATCCCATCTCCCCCCACCCCACCCTGCCACTGTGGCAGGGCATTCCCTTCTGTTCTCTCTCTCTAATTAGCTGTTGTGATTTGCAATAAAGGTGTTGAGTGGCCACTGTGCTCAGTGAATATCTCTTGCTCACAATCTACATGTTCCTATAATCCCATGTGACACCAATATAATTTTGGGTAAGTGGTATGTGGGATGGAGCACTGGGAGTGGGCTTAGGTTGGTGCTGCTTGATGCTGGTGTAGTGACCCATGGGGCTTTATGGACTCTCTTCTTTGGATGGGGAGTCTGGTACTTAGTGACATGGAAATGGGGAGAGCAGAAGAAAACTATTATAGTAATTAAAATGAAAAGACTTTTGAAAATTGAAAAATAACATGAATGCCAAATTGAAAACATCTAATGAAAAATGACTGGTATTTGACAAATAGATGAGTGAACTCATTAAGAAAAAATTTGTAGGGCAAAGGATAAGTGAAGGATTAGTAAAAATCAAACAGTAATCATCAAAAAGAAAAATCATGGATTAAAGAGTGACTGGAGGAGTCCACATTCTGAGAGCCATGTGCATTTCAACCTGAGAGGTGGTAATTTCTTTTACTTTATGGGGTAGCCTTGGCACTTTTGACTCTGGAGAAGCCTGCATATTCTCCTGATCACCTCTTTCTCCTCTCTCTCTGTCTCTCTGTCTCTCTGTCTCTCCCTGTCTCTGTCTCTGTCTCTCTCTCTCTCTCTCTCTCTCTCTCTCTCTTTCATTTGCTCTCATCATATTTGCCCAAATAAAGCTACTTTAGTTTGCTAAACAAATTAAGTGACTGGGAGAAAAGACATGTTATTTTCCCTGTGACAGATAAAGGGGGTTAGTATCTAGAATCTAGAGGTGTTTTTAGTTCTAGGATGCTGGTGAGGGCTTGTAAATTTGGGAGATAATTAACTAAACCTGGAAATAAAAAGATTAAGAGCATGTACCATAAAGTAAGACTGCAAGATTTTGAATCCTGTTTCTGCAACTTACTAGTACTATGTATACTTATGTCATTAGTTGTCAGACTTTCTTTCCTTCTTTTCTTCCTCCCCCTGCCCCCCACCCCATATAGATTGTTGTCCTTCTAAGTTGAAGCTACGTGGTCAAAATCTACCAATGCTGTATACGTATTTTTATTATTTCTCACTATTTTTTAAAATTTCCAATGAGATATGTTACAATGTATGAAGATGTTCAATATATGCCAGTAAGGTAAAGTTATTAACCTTTCTTTTGTTTTAGGTGAAAAATTATTTTTTGAACATTGTTGAGGTGCACTGCATTCTTGTACATCAGGAATGCATTTTGTGTTTTTCTTTCTTTTGCTACATTTCTGTCAACATTTGGCATCAGCACTAACCTCATAAAACTGTTTAGAAGAATTTTTATTTCTTCAATATCCTGGAATAGTTGAGGAGAATAGGTAATAGTTCTCTTTGAAGACTTGGTAGAACTTAGTAGTAAACCCACACAGACTTGAACTTTTGTTTTGGTAAAGACTTTAAAAAATTGATTACTATTTCAGTTTCCTTCTTTGTAACTGACCCTTTTGGTTTTTGTTTCCTCTTGATTAATTCTTGGGCAGTTGTAAGATTTAAAAAAAATTGTTTATTTTTCCTAGTTCTCCAATTTAGCAATATACATTTATTCACAACAGCAGTCTGATCATATTTGCATTTGTTTAATATCAATTGTTAACTTGTCTCTCTTTGTTTTAATTCTATTTTTTTTAGGGTTTTTCTCTCTCCTCTCGTTCTTTATAGTGAACCTAGTAAAGGGCTTTTCAATTTTTTTTATACTTTCAAAAATAAGTTCTCGGTTTCATTAATCTTTTATATTGTGTTTTTGAGTTCTATTTTTTTCACTACATATTTTATTAATTCCTTCTGTCTGCTGACTTTTGGCTTTTTGTTTCACTTATTTTCCTGTTCCCTTAGGTGTGTGGTTAGATTGGGGCATTTCCTATTTCTTTATGAAAGCCTGTATAGTTATGAACTCTTCCTTAAATGATTTTGAAATGCTTTATAGCTTCTGATATTTTGAATCTTTGTTTTATATTGTGTCCTGCAATTAAAAAATTTTCTATTTAATGTATTCATTGACCTGATGATTATTCAACTGCATGTTGTTTAATCTCCATATATTTAGTGATTTCCCAATTTTCCTTTTGTTCTGGTTTCTAGTTTTCTATCATTGTGATATGAAAAGATATTTTATGTAATTTCAATCTTCATAAATTTATTGATGCTTACATTATGTCTCAATATGTGGTTTATCACTGGTCCACTGATCTCTGAGAAGAATGTGTTTTCAGCTGTTTTTGAGGATGGAGAACCCTGTAAATATCTATGAAACTTTTCTTCTACTGCAAGTTCAAGTTCTTACTTTTTTCCCCTTTCTGGTTTATATATCCTTTAATATAAAGTGGAGTATTGAAATACTCTACTACTAGTGAATGTTGTATCTTCTCTTGGTTGTTTTTAACCTTTTACACTTGATATATTTTGTCATTAGAGCTCAGGTGGGATACCTTGTATATAATGAATGGTTTTTAATTTGTTTTCTGGTCCATCCTGTTGTTTTGTGCTTTTTGATGGATGAACTCATACCATGACAGTAACACTAGAACACTGTAACACTGTCGTCCCTTTGTCGATTTGCTCGACTGGGCACCAGTAACATCTCCATTGTACACTTGTTGTTACTATTTTTGGCATATCAAATGCACCACGGCTCGCTTGCCAGGCTCTGCTGTGCAGGCAGAATACTCTCGGTAGCTTGCTGGGCTCTCCGAGAGGGATAGAGGAATCGAACCCAGGTCAGCTGCGTGCAAGGTAAACGCCCTACCCGCTGTGCTATCACTCCAGTCCACCATGATAGTAGTGAAATAATTAATTATAATGAATTATTGCCATTCTTAATGTGGGTATATTACATTTTATCTGTTCCCTTGCACTGATTGTTTACATTTGTGTCTTTATTGTTTCTATAAATATCTTCTTTACAAGATTACCATGAAGTTTATATCTTGGGTTTTAAATTTTCATATGATTGTAAAATTGAAAACAAGTAAATTTACAGTTCATTTTAAGAGGCTCCAATATTCTCTTTTCCTACTTCCTATATTTTAAAATTGTTTTATTTCTCTATGAGATGGTCAGACTTCTTTGTCAAAACGCTAAATGAGCTATTTGAGGCTTTTCCTGTTCCTGGAGCAAGCAGATATCATTGGGCTATACTCGCACGTGACAGGGACAAATGGAGATGTTACTGGCGCCCGCTCAAGCAAATTGAAGATCAACTTGATGACAAGTGATACAAGTGATTTTTTTATCTAAAATTTTGTTTTTTTAATTTTAAGTTTTTGTTTGTTTTTTGGACCACACTCCCTGGCTTTGTGCTTGGGGGACCTTGCCTGAGGCCAGGGATCCACCTCTGGTTGGTGCATGTAAGACAAGCGCCCTAACTGCTTTACTCTCTCCAGTCCCTAAAATTTTCATTTTTAAAATTTTTTCTAAGCACAGTGATTTACCAAACTGTTATTGGTAGAATATCATACATAAAACATTGCATCGTCACCCCCTCCACTAGTGTCTGCTCCCCTTTACCATTGTCCCCGTGTTTCTCTCCACCTGCTCCCCTCTCTGTGGTAATCTTACTGTTGAAGATGAATTTTCATTTTCAGTTGACTGTGAGCATTTGGCATTCCCTTACCATCTTCCTTTATGTCCTTCATTTGCGAGAGATCATTTTGTTTGTCCTTATTCTGACTATACTCAGCGTGATACTCTCCAGATCCATTCACTTAGCACCAAATTACATGATTTCATTTTTCCTTAAAGCCAAGTGGTATTCCATTGTGCATATGTAACATGGCTTCTTTATCCAGGAATCTGTTCTTGGGCACTTTGGTTTTATGCAGATTTTGGCTATTCTGAACAGTGCTGCAATGAACATAGGTGTACAAATGTGTTTTTCCAAAAAGAGTTTTTGGGCCTTGGGGTAGATGCCAAAAAGTGAAATTTATGGGTCTTAAGGAAGCTCAATTCCTAGCTTTTTGTTTTCCAAAAGGCTGGACCTTTCCACCAGCAGTGAATGAGGACCCTTTTTCCCCAACATCCAAGCCAACCAAGCCAACACTAGTTGTTTTTGTCTTTGTAATGTGTGCCAGTCACACTAGTGTGAAATGATAAATCTCATTGTTATTTTGATTTGTACTTCCCTGATAAGTGATGTAGTGCATTTTCAAATATTATTTGGCCATCTGCATAGATTTTTTGAGAAAGTTTCTGTTCATCTCTTCTCCACATTTTTGTTGGGCTTGGCTGTGATTATTTTTAAAAGTTCTACCAGTTCTTTGAATATTGTAAATATCAATGGTTTATTAGATATTTTTAGGTATATTGTTTCTTCCAAGAGAGCTTCTTTATATTTTATTTAAAAATTTTTTATATTTTTTTCTTGCAGATCCAGTAGAGTTGATAAATTCCTTTAACTGTAACTTGTCTGCCAAATTCGTCGTAATTCCTTTTAATTTCAGTGTAAACCTAATTGAATGAGTAAGATTGATTGGATGGATGTTTTTTCCATTTTGAGTGCACCATGCTATTATCGTCTGGCCATAGAGTTTCTTTTCAAAAATCTATTGATAACCCTTTAGGTTGCTTTTATATGGTAATATGATATCACCCTTCACCATTTTTTTGATGCTTTTAGTATTCTATATCTGACTTTTGCTATTTTAATTATAATACATTTTTCCTCAGCTTGGGTAAGTTCTTGGCTTTTTTTTTAAATAATCCTGATTTTCTCTCCTCTGTAACCATATGATGCAAATATTGTTCCTTTGATATTTTCCTATAGATTTCTTAAATTTATCCTCACAATCTTTCGGGGATACTTTTTATTTTCCTATCTTCAGGCTGACTGGTTTTAAGTTTCTTAGGACTGGAGTGATAGCACAGTGGGTAGGGCGTTTGCCTTGCAGGCGGCCGATCCAGGTTCTATTCCTCCATCCCTCTCAGAGAGCTCAGCAAGCTACCGAGAGTATCCTGCTCGAATGACAGCCTGGCAAGCTAGCCGTGGTGTATTTCATATGCCAAAAAACAGTAACAACAAGTCTCACAATGGAGACATTACTGGTGCCCGCTCAAGTAAATCGATGAACAATGGGATGACAGTGCTACAGTGCTATAGGTTTTGCTGTTTTGCCACTTTGTTGGCATATTTAGCTCAGTTGATCTTTTATTCAGCTCAATGATTTCTGCTTAAACTCTTGCCACACTTTCTTTTGATAGTTTCTCTGTCCTTGTTAAAGTTTTTTTCCTGTGCTCTCTTCACTTCAGTGAACATCATGCAAACTGCTGTTTCATGTAGTTCCTGTAGCTGTGTGGTTAGGTTTTCCTTCCATGCAGCATACATTGGTTTCCATGCATCACACATGTCAGGGCCGCAGTCACCTCAGAATATCTTTTTTCCATCACCAGGGAAGGGGCCAGAACTCATATTCAAGAAAGTTTGGTTGGCTACCAAGGGGACTACAATTGTGAGTTACTGACTGTTTACTCTGCCAAAGTTAAGAGGGACTGAATTGTGGGACTGAATATTTGATACCAGCTCTGGACTGAGGTACAGGAAGGTGGACAGTATTTTCTGTATCACCATTAATCAAAATATTGGTATTAGGTTTTCCATTTTTGTCTTATGCTTGGGAATTAAAGTGGGAGCTCAGTGTAAGTGGTTTGGGAAGAGAAACATGATGTATTCACCGAATTCAAAGTCCTATGTTATACTTTCCCAAGGTTTTATTGCCTTTGTATATGCTAGAAGAAGGTGGCCTTCAGAAAAGAGTGGTTTTACATGTGAAAAGTTACATTTGGCATGTGAGTAATTTTGAAAGTTTACTAAGAACACTTTATTGCTTATGTGAGAATAACCTATTAAATAAGCTGTTTCACTTGTGAAATCAAGTTACAGTTCATATTAAACTATAACTTGGAACTATTTGAATTCTTTGGAGCAATACAGAGATTAAAATTTTATTTGGTATCATTCCTAGGAGCATTCAATTTTAAGACACCAAAAAAGCTGACATTTGGTCCTGGAGCAGTAGTAAAGCATGTAGAACACTTGCTTTGCACGCAGCCAGTTAGGGTTTGATCCCTAGCACATCCCATATGGTCCCTTGAGCAAAACAAAGAGTGATTCCTGAATGCAGAACCAGGAGTAATCCGTGACCATCACCTGGTGTGGTCCCCAAACAAAAACAACAAAAAAGAAATCTGATATTTAACACCCAATAGTAAAATAGTAAAATCCATACAAAATGCTGTTTTATGCTAAATATTAACTATAAAATTCTATAATCAACTTATAGCCAAAGTTCAATGAAAGTCCATCATGGTTTAATGTTAATGTAAATATTGAAAGATTCATAACATAAAAACAAAAAGTGTAACTAGGAAGAGGAATCTATAGGTGAATTGTGAGGCAGAAAACATCTATGTACTAATATCATTTTACTCAGTAAGGAATGAACCAATACTGGAATTAGAAATGTGAACGTATTAATTTACCGAGTTTTATAGTTAAAATTAAAGATAATTTGTAAATATTGAAGGGTAAGAAAAGTGGAAGTGTTACAGGTATGTCTTAGGAAAAAATTTATTTAATGGCAGAAATGCAGTTGATAGTCATAAAACTATGAAATAAAAATAGATAAGCATTTTGATAAAAATGGATTAAAGACTTCAACATCAGAACAGAATCTCTAAGGTACACTGAAGACAATGCCTGCAAAATCCTCCATGACATTGAAGCCAACGATATTTTCAAAGAAGAAACGCCACTGGCCAAGCAAGTGAAAAAAGAGATAAATAAATCGGACTATCTTCAACTAAGAAGCTTCTGCACCTCAAAAGAAACAGTGACCAAAATACAAAGACAGTCTGCAGAATGGGATAGGATATTTACCCATTACCCATCAGATAAAGGGTTGATATCAAGGATATACAATGCACTGGTTGAACTCCACAAGAAGAAAACTGCCGACCCGATCAAAAAATGGGGTTATGAAATGAACAGAAACTTTCCCAAAGAAGAAATCCGAATGGCTGAGAGGCACATGAGAAAATGCTCGACATCACTAATCATCAGGGTGATGCAGATGAAAACAACATTCAGATATCATCTCACACCACATAGACTGGCCCACATCCCAAAAAACAAAAGCAACTGTGTTGGAGTGGATGTGGGGAGAAAGGGACTCTCCTTCACTGCTGGTGGGAATGCCGAATGGTTCAGCCCTCTTGGAAAACATTATGGACTATTCTCAAAAAATTAGAAATTGATCTTCCATTTGACCCAGCAATACCACTCCTAGGAATATATCCCGGAGAGGCAAAAAGGTATAGTAGAAATGACATCTGCCTTTCTATGTTCATTGCAGCACTGTTTATAGTAGCCACAATCTGGAAAAAAACGGAGTGCCGAAAAACAGATGACTGGTTAAACAAACTTTGGTACATCTACACAATGGAATACTATGCTGCTGTTATAAAAGATGAAGTAATGAACTTTGCATATCAGTGGATCAACACGGAAAGTATCATGTTGAGTGAAATGAGTTAGAAAGAGACAGAAATAGAAAGATTGCACGCATATGTGGAATATAAAGTAGCAGAGAGGTGTGAGCTTGCAATGATGCAACTTCTGGCAGAAATTTCTCTGGACTCAGTTACTGTCACTGTCACTGTCATCCAGTTGCTCATAGATTTGTTTGAGCGGGCACTAATAACGTCTCTCATTGAAATACTTATTGTTACTGTTTTTGTCACATCCAATACACACAGGTAGCTTGTCAGGCTCTGCCGGACTTAGTTACTAAAATACTAAAATACAGAAATTCAAAACCACAAGGCTGCTATTGTGGCCACACGACCTCTACCCCTTCATTCTCAGGAATGGAAAACAAATTATCAAATGCTTTTTTTTCAGCAGGTCCGACTTTGATGGGGGAAACTCCAAACAATAATAGTGAGTTTTTTTGAAATATTGAATGTAATCAAAGTAAAGAGAAAGTAAAGTGAAGTTTATCAGCTACACAGGTGGAGAGGGGCAGAGGGGGCAGTATACTGTGATTCTTGGTGGTGGAATATGTGCACTGGTGAAGGGATGGGTGTTTGAGCATTGTATAACTGAGACTTATGCTTGAAAGCTTTGTAACTTTCCACATGGTGATTCAATAAAAAAATAAAAGATAAAATAAAATAAATGGATAAGCATATTACTCAAATTCACAAAATAGCCATATAAGGAAGATTTTTAAAAAACCCTTAGATTTTTTCTACAATATAGAGTGGCTAGAACAGTAATAATCATTTCATCACTTTGTGCATATAAAGGCATTCATAACAATGAGAAATGAAGATACATTTATAAGATATCATCTAATGACATCTTTCTAATATGTTAAATTTAATAAAACAAGCTAAAATCTTTTTTAAGAGCAAAATGATGAGTCAAAAAAATGCCCAGATTTGGATAAAAGGACAATATTCTGTGTTTCTCTGACAGAGGAAATATGTGAAATAAGAATGACAATTCAATATAGAAGGTAAGAGATTGCTAGAAGAGAATAAACTAACTGTGTAAGGATTTAGTTCTTTTTGCCTTCTTAGGTTATAAGATTGCTTCTTTGAATATGTTCCCATATAGAAAAGTTATGGGCTGGAGCAATAGCACAGTGGGTAGGGCGTTTGCCTTGCATGCGGCAGAGCCAGGTTTGATTCCTCCGTCCCTGTTGGAGAGCCCGCCAAGCTACTGAGAGTATCCTGCCTACACGACAGAACCTGACAAACTACTCGTGGCATATTTGAAATGCCAAAGACAGTAACAACAAGTCTCGCAATGTAGACGTTACTGGTGCCCGCTCAGGCAAATCAATGAGCAATGGAATGACAGCGTTATAGGCATACAGTGATAGAACAGTTATAGTGAACCATTGTTTTAATTTAATTGATTTTTTGGGACAAACTCAATGGAGATCAGGGGCTATTACTGACTATGTTTAAAAGTGACCCTGATGGACTGAATTCCACAGAAATCCGAATCTGCCCAAAATTTCAGATGTCTGATTTCTTTCTGCTGAAAAGTCCAGTCCTTCTTGGAGGCCAGAAGGCTGATCTCCACCTGCTTCCCTATAGTTCTGGAAGGCCTGGCAGCCACACCCATATCCCGCTGCCTCTGCTGCCATGTAAGTTCATTCATTAGTCCTGTTCCAAAAACTCATAAATAAATCTCAAAAGAGACCAACTAGCTGCAAAAATTTCTTGGACACCACCAATTTCTGACTGAGACCTCTGAGGCCACCTCAGGAACAGGGTGGGCCAGCTCCCACCCTCCCAAATCCCTGGCAGCCTCAGTCACACCCCAAAGCTGCTGTCGTGCCTCTGGCCAGACTGCCAGTTAAATATTCTGAATTTTCTGGACATCTACAAGCTCCGCAATGTTGACATCCCTGTAAGTAGCACACCAGATTGGGTGGGATGTAATGCAGAAGCCAACCAGTGTTAACTAACAAAAATGTTAACACAGAAAACTGAACTTGCAACAATGGCTTAGTAAACCCTCAGCCAAGGACTTAATGTCCCCATGTAATTTTAGAAGTTGGTGAAATTCAACAATTTTAGCTAATTTTGTTCTGTGGAAATATATTTCGATTATTCTTTTAGCCATTTAGTGGTAATAAGCAATATAAAATAAATTTTTGTTGGCCTGTTATGGGGGCAGGCTTGAGTGGTGGCTGGGAAAATGTAGACAATGGTCAGGGGAAGGTGACGGTGGTGGTGTTGGTGTTAGAATGTTAAGTCCATAACAAATCATCATGAACAACTTTGTAAACCACCATATTTAAATTAAGTGGGGAGGAAAACTCTGAAGTGACCCTGATGTCGGGGCGAGGGTGGGTGGGGGGAAGGATGGCAAGGATGGCTACATTGTACTGGGGACCTAAACAAACATGGCTATTCAAGGTAAGTGCCTTAGCTCATGCACTGTCTCTGCTCCTTAATCAATTTTGTTTTGAGTCCACATAAGTGTTTTTTATGAAAACTAGGTTTTAACCATTTATTCTTCAATTCACAAGTTTGCCATTCCAATCAAATTGTTCTTCCATTTAAACTCTATTATTCTCTCAAAATGGAGTCTCCTTTTATTTCAACTCCATATTATACCCTATTGCCAAATGTAATTTAGAAATTACTTTTTTATATAATACTAATCCTTTTGTTAGGGATTCAAAGTGACTTTAGTATAAAGTTTTGGAAGTATAAAGTTTTATAGTTTTAGTATAAAGTTTTATATTTTTTAGTGTTAACAAATTTGGTAAGATAATAGGTATGAACTGGAGATGTCTTAAAAAACCTCAGATATATATTTTTGTGTTCACTTTAAATCTACGATTATTTGCCATGGCTGAACTTTTCCCCCAATAATGACCTTTCTCCAAACTTGGAATTCATCATATTTTTTCATGCTTTTCTCTCAAAATCTATCCTAATTTTTGGTTTTTGTTTTTAAAGCCACACTTGGCTGTGCTCAAGACTTACTCCTGGCTCAGCCCCCAAGATCACACTTGCTTGTCTTACATCACTTTTCTGTTTTATTGAAGGATTCCTTCTTTCTCAGGTCGTATAACATTGAGAGCTAAGCTATATTCGATCTTCATAGCAACTACATAAAGACACAACATCTAAAATCTTTTTACAGTTGAAAATTTTAAAAAAATATATTGATGAAGTCTCTTTGAAAAGATGTTGATGAGTAACCTTAACTGAGAGAGGCAGAGAGATAGTTAAGGGGATAGTGTGCTTGCCTGGTGTGTAGTCAGCCCCCAGTTGAATCCCTGGCATCATAAGCAATGCCCTAAGCACTGTGACGTGTGATCCCTAAGCACAGAGCCAGGAGTAAGCACTGAACACTGCTGTGTATGACCCACGAAAAGTAAGGAAGAAGGGAAGGAAAGGAGGGAAGGAGGGAGGGAGGGAGGAAGGGAGGAAGGGAGAGAGGGAGGAAGGGATACCCTAAGTGAGAGTATCTTGAGGTTAATAGGAAAAGATACTCCATAAATTTTCAGAATTTAAGCAAAAATAGGAGAGATTCCCAGAACCCATATAGAGAGGGCTGACTGACAGCAATGAAGATTGGAAATAGGGAATATTTCACCTGGAGAGGCCAAACTAATAAGTACCCTGATCTTATTCCTCTCTCTGCATTTGTGATGTTGCTCCTTACCCCTCTTATATATTAATTAATTTCTACCTGAATGAATAAATTAATCAATTCCGTTTACCTGGACTAACAATGAAATTACTACTCTCCTTACCATTCCCAAGTAGATGAGTAGAAATAATACTTATTCATTTATCTATGACCCACTTCTATTTGGGATGGAGTTTACAATGTTTTCATATTACAAAGCAGAATATATTGACAGCATACAATTTATCAATGCATGTTGGTAAATCTCATCTTAACTTTTGACATATAATTCTATGATTTTTAAGTATTAATTGGAATTTTTCTCTGGCTGTTTCTTTATATAAAAAAGAAAAGACACATAGGTTCCTAGCACCCACAATTAATATTTTATTGCTCGAGTATAAAGGAAAAAAATAGAATTATTTATTGTCTCACTGTGTATTGTTGTATTTAAAAATAAGCATGCCCTCTGAATTTGAGTCACTTTAATTTATATCATCTCTGCATTTTCACACAAGCAGTTGTTTTCTATCATATTTTACATGAGATTTTTCAAATGAATTTTATGCATGGGTTTAATTTTTATTATAAGTATTAAACTAATATTTGAAAGTTCTTACTTCCTTCATTTCTTCTATCAGATTTTGTGTGTTTTGTTTTGTTTTGTTTTTGTGTCACACCCATCAATGATCAAGGCTTACTCAGTGCTCCACACTCAGGAAACATTCCTGGCAGTGCTTAGGGGATCATATGGGATTCCAGGAATGAGACCCAGGTCGGCTGTCTGCAAGACAAGTGCTTAACTCACGGTACTATCCCTCTAGCCCTTATTTTTGAGTTTTATTAAAACTGCTTCCTATCAAGTTTTGGAATAATGTTTGAGTAGCATCAACTACTAAATCTCTGTCACTTGTCCCTTTTCTTTACCTTCTTATTGACTTTGTACTTAAGAAAGCTATTTCTTCTGGTTTTAGTTCTCAACCAATAGCCTTTTAATTGCCTCCACAGAATTTTATTGACTTCTTGAAAGTCATGGAAACTATTTGAAAGATACAGATTTAGTGCATTGTATTTATTTAGTTGTTTTGAATACTTGGCTGTGTTCAGGGCTGTATGTGGTGGCATGTATTGAACCCATGTTGGTCAAGTGCAGGGCAAGTACCTTACCTCCTATACTATCTCTCTGACTCCTGTATCGGCTTTTAGTTAATTTTTGTTTTTCTGGAGTCATTTTATATTTAGATGTTTAAGGATTACATTGAAAGTAAGCTTACCTTATTTCATTTCAAGCTGTATTTCTAAAAAGGTTTTATTTCTAGAGGTTAAGAAAAGCCAGAAAGATTTATTATCTTTTGCTCATTGCATCATGTTCTTTGTCGAAATCTGAAGTAACTGACTTGATACAGCCTAATTCTTGTTTTATTTTAAATAGATTTTTTTGCCGATAGCAATGATGAGAAATGCCTGCCAAGTTTAATAAGCATACATGCTTTCAGGTAAATAGAGCTCATAACTTTACAGCCCAGAACAGCAGGGGTTGAGTCAACTAAATTTTTTTTATTATAGTCATTTGGAAATGCATTTAAATATTGCTCATCAGCATCCATTGATCTCAGCATTTTTCATAAAGCATAAGAGGCTGGGATACACGTAAGTCTAACATATTAGAATTTATCAGATTGTTTATGCAGAATTTCCTAGTACAATGTGTTGATTTCATTTTACGGTTTGTTTTCAGCTGTAGCAGTACTAAAGTAAATTTCATTTCAACTTAGAGTGATGCATCTGTTTAGTCTTAGTTACTCGGGGTTGATTGGTGTAATGAATTTCTCCCTTATTGATCTACAAGTTAATCCTTTCAAGGTCAATATGTTTATGCATGTAATATTATAAATACACATTGCTACTGTTTCTGGCTCATACATTCTTGAAGAAAGAAGTGGTTTTACTGTTTAATGACTGGGAAGCCTCACATGAAAATGAATGTGCTAAATGTTTATCTGCTCATGAGTGAATGAAGTTAATATTCAACTTCAGGTTAATTGGTTGTGTTTACATCATAGTATAATAATATTTATTTAGGAACATATTGTTCCTTAGGTTGCTTAGGAACACCAAGTTTTTAAAAGTTATTTTAGATCCACACAGTGGTGCTCAGGAATTGCTCCTGGCTTTGCTTAGGGGACCAAGTGGTGCTGGAAATTGAAGAATGGGTTCCACACGCAAAGATGCACTCTAGCACATGCAAAGATTTCCCAACCCAGAAATGTTCAATTTGTTATGACTATACATATAAAAAAAACCTAAAAAAATTGAGATTTCTGAGTCTGTTTTATTGACATTTTCATAGTTAGCATAATGTCCAAGTCTATCAAAAGCATTAGGTGCTTTGTCCTCTTAAGTTTTCTAATCCTATCATTATCCTTGAATTTTTTTTTCTTAGTTTTGTTTTTGGGCCACAGTTGGTGAAACTCAGGGATTACCCTGAGTTCCGTACTCAAGAATCACTCTTGGCAGGCTTCAGGAACCAGATGGTGATCAAATCTGGAGATCAAATCAGGGTTGGCTGTGTGCAAGGAAAGAACCCTATCCTCTGTACCCTGTCCCATCCTTGAATGTTTTTAAGAAGCTTCTGTCAAAGAGAAAAAGAGAGATACTTGTTGGATCTCATTTATACCACTTATTACAAATAATATCACTTAAAAATACAAAATTTATGAGATTTTTGGTCTTTGTGAAGAAAAAATCTTTGGTCTTAAAACAGCACTGAAACTTATGAAAAGAAAACAAATGTAGGCTTCCAAAACTCAGATTCATTGTCTTTGCTGTGATATGTTTGGAAATCTAGTCATATTGAAGGAAGTGGATCACGTAAGCATTTAATTTGTCCTATTGCCCTTTCACCACCTTGCTTGATTCATAGAAATACCTGCTTCAGTGCAATAAGGTTTATCATACTCTATTTTAAAATGCTGAGTTTATGTCCAAGGAACTGCAGAATTTTCTAAAGGATCTCTATGATTTTCTCCAGTGATTTATTTTGAATTTGGTTTAGTGTCTGTTAACTGACAAGTACTCTGCAGCTACCTTTACTGAGTGAAGTCCTGTTATAAAGTGTTTACCATATATGAGGAGTAAGAAAAGTTAGAGTGAGAAATATATAGAAATACCTCTGAACAAAGCCTAGTTGTTAAGATGGAGAATAAGCAGAGAAAGACACAGGGCACTGCATTTTTATTAGTGTCCCAAATAAAATCTTCTTAAAATTAGTGTGGGAGAGACTTTATTTTTGGTTGGTAAAGGATAAAAAATCCAAGAAGATTTTTCAAGAATTATTTACTTTTACCATTAACTCGGAGCTGCTTAAATACAACTTATTATTATTGGTCCTTTGAGCAGGTATGAACTTTTGGCGCGGAAAAAAAAAAAAAGTGCTTTGAACTTGAAACAGCCGCGGGATACCAGGGCAGTCTCAGCCCAGGTCGGAGCTCGGGCTCTGGCCGAGTTTCGACCCGGGTGCCCATGCCTCTGCACAGCCGGTGGATGTGGAACGAGCAGGAACCAGAGACAGCTTTAGGATTTGGGGTTTCAGCAAGTGCTTGCAACCATGTATGGAGACTGTGACCTAAGCTTTTGCTACATGCTGTTCCAGGAAGGGAAATGATTCATTTTCCAACTTAAATCTCTCTGGACTTAATTATTATAACACAGAAATTGTAAACCGCGCGGCCGCTACTGCGGCCGCGCAACATTTTATCTCTTCATTCTCATCAGTGGAAAACTTATTATCAAATATTTCCTTGTTAATAGAGCTGTATTCTTGGGGGTTAAATTCCAACAAAAATAGTGAGTCTGTTTTGAAACTTCAACAACAATAGTGAGTTGTGTGTTGAAATCTGGAATGTAATCAAGGTAAAGCGAAAAGGAAGTGAAATTATCAGTCACGCACGGGGGGGTGGTTTGGGGGTGAGGGTTGGGATGTATACTGTTTTTTTGTTTGTTTGTTTTTGTTTTGTTTTTGTTTTTATTGGTGGTGGAATATGGGCACTGGTGGAGGGATGGGTGTTTGAGCATTGTATAACTGAGATATAAGCCTGAGAACTTTGTAACTTTCCACTTGGTGATTCAATAAAATAAATTTAAATAATAAATAAATAAATAAAATAGAGTAAAAAATAAATAAATACAACTTATTATTATAAAAAAAATTACATGGCTTTCTGCCCTGCTGCTAAGTAGGTATTTCATAAATATCTATTGAAAACATATTAGACAAAGATGTCAGGAAATAATTTTTAGATGAGTATGAGGTGCATTAAGTTATAAAACTGTAGTCTGTTTGGGGAACAGTTACTAGAACATTTTATATAAAGTATGAGACAATATTTTTTGAGGGAAAAAAGCATAGATATTATATATGGAATGTAAATTCTAGTCTTAATAGCAATTTATGGCCCTGTATACCCAGGGAAATTATCAGATGATAATTACCTAAAGTAAAACATGGTTTTCTTTCTCTCATTTCTTACTCTCTCCCTATCCCTACCGTTCTTTCTCCTTTTTTCTCATAGCACTTTAATATTGAACTTTCTAGTTTATAGAACTTTGAGAAATAAATGTATGTTGTTCAGACATGGTATTTTTGTCATACTAGCTGGAACTAAGAAAGAAAGCTTGTCAAAATGCTTACTTAGATATAGGTAGGAAAAGTTATGGATACAAAAGAAAAGTGAAGAAACTATGAATCCAGATCATATTTTATTTGAGAATAAAGGGCTATATGGTGTTAAAAAATTTTGGTCAGCAATTGTACTGGTTTACATCAAACAGTGTGCATAACCTCACCAGAATAGTGCTTATGTCTGCTAACACACAAACTTTGAATGTTCTGTTAGATGTTATTATTGACTCCCTAGTGTTGGTCTATCATTAGACCACATTGCTTTTCAACTGTAGATAAGTAGACATCTAGAATTCTCTCAGCCAAAGATTACCAATTTGGTTCTGTATTCCTGATTTTCTCCACTGAAGATGTACATGTTTGATAAAGCCATAATTGTCTCTTCATCTTGTACTTCCTTTAGTACCTGCTAGCTTTCAGTTTGGGACCTCATGTGTGTCTAGAGGAAGAGAACAAATGCATCCTGTCATCATATCCTTGAGGTTATGTACTTTGATAGGGTTTGAAAACTACAACAGAGTAAGCCAGTTATTTCAGCTTGTCCCTATAAATATTCTATCACCCTCTAGTTTTCTCTGTGCCATGGTATAATGTGGCCTTGCAGTTTCTGGATTTCTTTGAACTCAGACTTTCCTTAACCTCTGAACTTCCTTTACCTCTGGAATTTAGTTGAATTTCACCAATGAAAGTTAGTACTGGGGCTGGAGAGTACAGCATGTATGGACCTTGGACCTTGCCTTGCATGTGGCGTACTTGAGTTTCATCCTGGCACCTATATGGTCTTCTGAGTATCCTCAGGAGTTATTCCTAGTGCAGAGCCAGGAGTAAGCCCTGGGCGTGATTGGGTGTGGCACCCAAACAAACAAACAAACAAACAAAAAATGAACGAACAAAGACAGTAAGACAGTATGGAATGAAAAAGGTGAAGGAGATATTTGTTCCATTGTTTCTTCTTTGCAAGAAGAATTAGAGTAGCCAAGCTATTTATTAAATACATTAGTCCTGTTGGGTAAACCCTCTACCAAGATTCTGCTGACACATTTCTCTCCATTTCAGACAGTATGTTGTAATGGCTTCTTGCTTTTGTGGGTACTTAGGCATTCATATTTTGTTACTGGTTATCTAAGCCCACCCAAATTTTTGTAAATTGTTCAGTTTTATTTAATTATCATTTCAAATTAATCATCTAGTTCCCAAATCTAACTACTAGATTATGAGCAGTACTTCTGGTAACTAGTGATCATTAAGTTAATAACATATTGCTTGAATAGAATGTTTAGTAAAAGCTTATGTCAAATATAGCAAACTCAAAGTTAAGAGGCAGATTAGGCCTTACCTGAAGTTTGTTTCTATACTTGTATATATGAAATGTTGAGTTTTTTAAATTAGGTCTTTTACTTTATTTTTACATATTAATAAAATTCAAAAGTGTTAGCATTTAGCTCTTATTTGTTCTTTATTCTGAGGAGTATATTTGTACTATTAAAAACTTAATTTGAGGAATGTTGGAAAGAAATATTAGTTGCACATTGAAATAAACAACTGGATGCAAGGTTGACATGAACAAATGTTTTGTTTATGATAAGCAGTAGATCTTTGTAGAGGTGTTAAGAAGATGTCACCTTTTGATCAGTTAGTTTCACAACTGAAATCTTTGCTTCATTCTTGGGCTTTTTAATTAAATTTTATTCAAATGAATCATGAATAAATAGAAACACTTTTTCCTTGTGGCTATCATGTTTATATTTGAAATATTGCTATATATTTTTGTCTAATTTTTGTCTAGGAACATAAGAGATGTATAACTAGGATGTTTAAAATAGATATATTAGTCTGTAAAAGATGAAATGAATATATGCTCTTGGTATTTATATTGTTGACAAATGCCACATGGCATGAACTTATATAACCAAGATAAAGTCATCATTAAGAATCATTAGAACTTATGTAAAAATGAAATAGAAGAAATAAGTTGTTGGTTTGAACAGTGTTTTTTTTATTAGTTGGAGGGAACATGTTCTAATGCTTTTGTTTGTCTCATTTTAATAGGATGTATTCCTGAACAATGATGATTATTTGACAAAGAAATTCTCCTTATATGCACATGATGTAGCACACATTTTGAAGGTAATAGTATTTGATTGTCTGTTTTTAAAATATACATCATATTATTAAGTACATAATAGCTTCTATATTCTGTGTTGTCTTGGTCCAGGTTGACAACAAAAGGATAAATACAGTGCATACCAGGGTTCCTCTGGTAATACCATGAACATGACACATGTCATCCTATGATAAATTGGCTCTGTGTCTGTTCAATTTCAAATCTAAAGCTCTAGAGGCAGAAGTGTTAGGAAGCAGGCATAATTCTGGCATACAGAGGCCTCAGATGCACAAAATTAGTGTGCATGGAACAGATAACGGAGAAAGAGATCCACAGTGAGAAGAAGTTTGCACAGGGTTGTGGACATCCTGGGGTTTAGGTAGTATTGGCAGATGTTAGGTGGGAAAAAAACATCTGGAAGCATGATAATGAGCATTCCCAGAATCTGAAATGACAACTGTATCCAGCACAAATGCTGTCTTGTTGCCCTATTTGCATACCAATTAAATTTTAAAATAAAGAAACAAATATTGGGTTACTGAATATGTTTGACAAATAATCTGTAGGGCTTACTCAATACAACTAGGTCAGGCATGTTGGCTGTTTGACAGATGTTGTATCTATGAAAGATTTAAGCAAAAACTATATCCAGATTGTTACCACCCACAGTTTTATAAGTAGGAGTCTGAAATGGGTTAGAGATGGTTTGATACCCTGAGGCAGTCACAATGGAGTGCTTTTTCTCTGTGCTTTGCTAATGTATCAAATAGGTGAGAGTTTATGTTCAGTTTCCAAAACAGGATGTCTTAGGAAAATGAATTATAAATTTAGCATTTTAAGTTATAGCATTTGCCAATATTGTAAATATATCATTATTAATATTGTATGTTGTCTGAGTTTTCTTGATATACTGTGTTTTATATTTGAGTTGTATATTATTTGCTAAGCATATGAATAATGCTTTAAGAGATAATTAAAATATTCATAATTAACAGAATCTGAGGGCTTCATTGTATCTTTTTTAAAATACTTGAAAAGCTGAAAATAAATGTATACACTACCAAACTGGGTATTTTCAAGTACATCTCACAGTTTCTTGATTTTTGACAAACAAACTAAGTGTTGTACTTAAAAACATACCCTTGGGAGGAAAATATTTTTATTGACAATGGAATTTGGTATATTAGGTAAAGTAATAAGATTATGATATAGAGTTTAGTTCTACAGAAATAATACTTTCATATTCAAGGCATTATATTAAATCCTTGTTATATAAACATGAATAAGATATGGTCATGGTGTTTCTTTAGAGCCTTTCTTGAAAACAGGCACAAACATAGATTATTTCAATATAATCAGTATGTACAGAGGAAAAATAAAATACCATAAATCTTTTCTTAGGAGATTATGTATGAAAAAAATTTCTGGGAAGTTATATATAAGCTCATCTTTGTTTTACACAATAGACATCTTTTTCCTGAAATGTGTGCAAATCAAAATGGTAAATAGAATCCTACTTTTCTTCACTAATGTTTCAGAAGCATATTTTATTGCTTTTTACATGTTCTTTTCTATTGATTTATTTTCAATTGGGTTTTTCTGTTAAAATCCTGTCTCTCTTCCTCTTAGTTTTCTTGTCAAGTAGTCACATTAAAACTTTAAAATACATTATAAGTACTTGCTACTTGAAGGACCCTTAGTTGAATCATTATTTAAACTAAAAATAACTTTGTTTGTGTAAGACTTACTTTGACTTTTATATACTTTAAAAAAATAATTGTGCAAAATGTTTTCTCCAGATAGGATATTCAAATAACTGCCATTTGTTAACTAGTGAATTTTTTTGTCATCATCATCCAGTCACTAACTGAATCAATATTTATTGAGATGCTCCTAAGTATGATGATAACTCAAGCTCTTTTTGCTCTTCAGTAACTCATATACCTATAGAACATGCTGATTAATGGGCAAAGCTTCGGAAGGAAAAGTCATACTAGTGGAATAATCTGTATATGCCTTTTGCTTAAACAACCTGAAAACAGTAAAGAGATAGCAGCTGTAAGAAAGCATAGTGAGGCAGACTTCCTAGAAAGAGTGATCCCAGAATTTATTTATTTTTGAATTCCTGAGTCATTTGATGTTATCATAAAGAATATAAAAAAGTTGTTAGAGAGAGAAAGAAAGAGAGAGAGAAGAAAGAAAGGAGCAAGAGAAAGAGGGAGAGTGGGACAGAGAGAGGGGCTGGCCAGTTCCTGCTTAGTGTTGGGAGTACCACATCAGTGCCTATGTCCTGTTGCTCTTCTGGGCTGGAAATCTATCAGTGCCACTACGGGTTCAGGGGAGTAATGGAACCCAGCCAGGATTTAATTCTTTTGGGTGTAGAGAAAGATGTGAGAGTGGCTTCCACCTGAAAAGCCTGGTTGTTTGTCATTGTCAGAAAATGAATTCAAGGACATGACAATGTAGACAACAGCAAAGAGATATATTAAAGAGAAGACATGAGAATAGCGACTCTCAAGAGAAAATTTCACTTTGTGTTTTGGAGCAAGGTTTTTTAAGCAATGAGCTAATTTAGAGGGATGAACATGCATAAAGGGTTAAATCTACATAGCATGATTGGAATGGTGCTAATATTGCACATGTGTGCATGGATTACATGCTTGTTAATACATGATATGAGTTATTAGCATATAATTATGCAGCTAGGGACATCCAGTTTTATATGTGTTTTAGGCAAAACATATTTTATCTCTTTCAGGGTTCTTTTCTCTGAGTAAGTGGCTGGAGCGGTTTTATTGTGATGGGGGTACTTGGGTCATATCCAGTGCTGCTCAGAACTTACCACTGGCTCTGTGCTTAAGAGTCACTTCCCAGGGGCTGCAGCAATAGCACAGCAGGTAGGGTGTTTGCCTTGCATGCGGCCGACCTGGGTTCCATTCCCAGCATCCCATATGGTCCCTTGAGCACCGTCAGGAGTAATTCCTGAGTGCAATAGCCAAGAGTAATCTCTGTGCTTTGCCGGATGTGACCCAAAAAGAAAAAAAAAATCACTTCCTGGAAGGTAACAAAATCCAACTGGGAATCAGTCTCATGCAAGGCAAGTGTCTTACTTCTGTGCCATCTTTCTCACTGTGGAACTGGTTTTTAAATCACAGCTTTGTCAGAAAGTTGGTAGCCACTCAACTACCACCTTTCTGTACTGGGATCTCAAGACAATTTTATTTTTCTTTAGATGTATGAAAAAAGTCCCTCATATTTCCTTTAGTGTTTTCCATATTGCCTCTAAGATAACAGGGAACTAATAATGATTCCCATATATTGAATAAAGGGCATATATGACCGTACAACAGTAAAGATGCTGCATTGTTTAGAAAAGAAGAGATGATTTTATACTAGAGGAATATATAATACATTTCAGCATTTAAATAGTGGAGCTGTACAGTCATTTCTGTTCTAGAAAGAATATTCTGACAGCAGTTAATGGCCTAGAATTACCGGAACATTCTGAGAAATGAAGAAATGAAGGTTACTGAAGCAAACGCTCAATGACTTTGTATGCTTTCCAAACCAAGCATTATCAAGTAGTGTAATTAGATTTAAACCACATTGTTTTTATTGGGACAATTAGACTGGAAGTTCATAGGAGCTCTTATATTAGCATAGCGTCTTATTTCCAGTTAGCCTCCCTAATCTAAAAATAGTTCTGTAGGACTGAGGGTCATTTGGGAAATTTCAACTGAGGTCGAGCACAGGCTTCTCATGGCTGTCCCGTACTTTGGTGACACCCCCTACTGCTGCCTGCTTTTAGTGGAAAGGTGCCCGAAGGGCAGACACTGTTCTTGCAGATTTTTGCAGCTGACATTGCTATTGCTGGAGCACGATGGAAGGAGTCCCAAGTCCTTTCAACAAAGCAGAGACTTGCATGAGAGATGACAGGCCTTTAGAGCTACTTCTCAAGGAGGGAGAGGCAAGGGGGTTGTCACTTCCAGGAATATGACAGAAAGAAAAAGAAGAATAAAAAGCTGCTATCACACTTGCCAAAGAGGGCAATAAAAGATATGTGATGTGGCAGGGCAGGAAGCTAGTGAGAAAGTTGAGTGTTTGGTGAACAAATGGCATATTTAGGGTAGCAAAACCTATATTAGAAACATTTTTAGAATTGATCACTTCTTTGTTAAATGAAGATGGTCATTGTAACTATCGTGTAGGAGAAGTTTCCAGTATTGAATACAAACTGCTTGTTTGCTTATAATTCTCGAGACAGAAGTTATCTAAAAGGACCAGACGTGTTACTGAAAATTTTGGATATTTTCTGTCTTTGTGACTTATTTTTCAATTCTATTTGGATCTTTGTTCTGTAAGATTAATAATGATTCTGCCTCTGGAAATTCTGAATCATAGGTCTTAGACCAGAAACTATAGTTTAGTTTAATCAAAGAGAGTCTTATTAAGGGCTACATCATGCAGTAGGTACTGGGTCATGGGGCAGAAGTCACTGAGTTCTCATCCTAAAAAATTCTATAGATACATATATAGTTAATTTACAATCTGTTTAAGATATGTTTTATAATAATTAATAGGGCCACAGGTTATATTTGGTTGCTAAGATGCTAAAAGGAATTATCATAGTCTAGAAAGGTCAACAAAATCTCCAGAGATAATAGAGCAACCTTCATAGGCTGAGCTAGAAGGACATAGGGACTCCTGAAGAAAGATAGGGGACACAAAAACCAAATTGTGTGTGTAGCACTTTGAAGTGCTGTCATGGTTGAAATGTGGACTGACAGGCCACATGTGTTAGAATCACAGCTATAGAAATTTTGCTGGCAGCCAAGTTTGGGAAACTTGTGTGCATTAAGAATATAGGTTTGAAAGTTGAAGTGAGTTGATAATCCGAGGAATAATTAGACTAGCTATTTATTTTATAAAGATTTCTCTGTGGCACTAAAAGATAGTATAGAACTTAGAGCACTTTCTTTTCATGCTAACAGCCCTGACTCAGTTCCTGGCACCACAGATGGCTCTCTTCCTGAGCACTTCCAGGAGTGATTCTTGACCATAGTCAGGAGTCAGTCCTGAGCACCATGGGGTGTGGCTCAGGCTCTCTGACCATTTTTCAACCACAATTGAAGTCCCCCAAATAAAATTTTTTTTAAAAAACAAAAAGTTTCTGATAATTTTGTCAGAGATTAACTTGGGGTCACCAGAATTTCCATGAAGTGATTCTCAGGAAATATGGAAGTCAAGTCTTAGGGTGAGGGAATGCTTGATATCTATAGCAACTAGAGATAGGATTGCAGAACATAACTGAGAAACATTTCTGGAATTAAATAGGAAGTACTTATTGACTGCCATGAACAAAGTTAGGACTGTAGAGAGAGGAAGCAATTTTAGTTGAAGAATTTGTTAAGTCTGAGTTATTATTATCATTGTTTAATTTTGACCTTTGACCAAAAGTATCATCTGTGAGGTAAAGGAGGGTCAGAAAATACAGAGATTCTGTAAACAACATCAAAGTGTAGAGCAATAAAGTAGAAAAAAAAGCTCAGGAAAGGGATATGTCAGCACATATCAAAGTGCTGAATTTAGTTTAGACATTCTTCCTTGTGAGTGTCTGCATTTATTTGTGGATGTAATTTAGGATGGTAGAATTTTTGAAATTAAGGACAGGTCATATAAAAAAAAAAAACCTCTGAAGTAGCTTTCAGTAAAAGTTGGGTAAATATACTTGAATAATAAGCTCCAAATTTCTTCTGAGTAATATTGAGTATTATATTTCTTTTGTCAGAAATGTATTCAAGTTGTAGCTAAAGTATCTATATTTTTTTCTACTGTAACTCACTAGTGATTGCATTATTTTGAAAAACAACATATCACAAGTTTTAATTCTTAATACTTTACTTATTAATGCTTTTTATGTTACAGTCTTCTGTGTAGTTTTTCTGTTATACATTTTTGCTAATTATAAACAATGCTTCGTATTAATTCTAATTCATTTGGGAAGAGCCTAGTTTCTCTTACAAACTAGGAAACACAAACTGTCTTATTGAGATACTAGACTTCGATCCTCATCAAAATTAAGAAACCTGAAAATTCCTAACATGACAAAAACACTGCTCAGCTAGTCATGACTAATATTCTTCAGTCTGATCATGACTAATATTCTTGCAAGCTAACATGACTTTTGATTAAAGTGGGAGAAATTTCTAGTTCTGACATTTGTACAACCTCTCTGCTATATGATCTTGCTGGGGTCGTGGTAAAAAGCAATTCTGCCTTCTTATACCATGTACCATTGATCTCCACTGGACATGGGCTCCCTGTATTACCTTGTACCACACCAGACAGGAATTAAGTGTGAGCGACCAGCAAGCTGAGTGCATCTCTTAGTGGCAACAGACAAGAAAGTGGATAGACTGGACAGATGCATCCAATCCTGTGTGTATGAGAGTTTAAAACCTTCATCAGTTTCCCATTACAGAACCAGGCAGGATGTTTATTTGTCCTGTCCTTAGTAGACATAGGCCTTTTCTGTCCTGCCATAAACCCCTTCGCTAAAAAAACTTTGTCTGGGAAATGACAAAATATGTCCTCTTGTACATTTCTGCTTCTCAAGAGTCAAAGAACCCTGGGGTCTTGACCACTGTCTCTTCTAATGTATATTAGGTTCTTAGTCTTACTGTAGATCTTAACTTTCCTCTTTCTAATTTGGGCATTAACCAGAGGTGACATTCTTTGGGCCTTATTGTGAATCTTAGCACTTGAGAAATGAAATGCAAATCTTTTGAACTGGTTTTCATGTAATAATAAAATTTTATTTCCATTTGAACATATTTAACTATGAAGTATTTAAAGGGGGAATATATAATTTGTTAAAACTATTATGTATAACCCTCAACATCTTTCTTTTTTTTTTGGGTGTTAGTTTCTAGTAACAGAAACTTCCTATATTTGGGTGGTAGTTTCTAGTAACAGAAATATCACCCTAATTTTATTACCTAAGCAAGCAGGCAGCTGATAACGTCAGATATCAACAGTTATGTAGAAACTGAGGTTAGCTAAATGTCTCCTCTCCATAAACCTACAGAGCTTTTTGGACCTGGAGGCCTTGCTGCTACTGAAATGCTGAGCAATAGCGGGTTACATCTTGAATATGGCTATCCCAATAACTGGAGAATTATAATAAAATTAATCGAAATTTAATTTTTATTTAAACAAATATTTTAATGTTTTTTACACACACACTTAAATACTTACTAGGTAAAAATTATGGGCTGCATCTATAGTACAGTGGGTAGGATGTTGTCCTGTATGGAGCTGATCTAGTTTCATAACTGGCATTCCAGGAGTGATTCCTGAGTGCAGAGTCAGGAGTAATCCCTGAGCATCTTTGGTATGATCCAACAAACAGAAAGAAAGAAAGGGAGAAATAAAGGAAGGAAGGAAGGAAGGAAGGAAGAAAGGAAGGAAGGAAGGAAGGAAGGAAGGAAGGAAGGAAGGAAGGAAGGAAGGAAGGAAGGAAGGAAGGAAGGAAGGAAGGAAATAAAACTTGATTGGTATTTATAATGGCAGCACTCCAACAGCGTGAACTATTAAATCCTCACTTTGGTTCTATAACTTCAGAACAAGTTGAGTGGATTTTCACAAACTATGTAGGGTAATATTGAGAAGCTAGTTTTCCTGAAAGGTTAAATCTAGTTCAGCCACAATGCCTTAGATTAAACTTCTTTGATTATCTGTGCTCTACTGTACATACTGACTGAGAGCACAACCTTATGTTGTGGACAGAGAGAATTATCCTGATTTATGGAAAGTACATGTGATAAAATATTTAAAATGCAAATGGAGGAAATCCTGTGCATTTCAGTTTATTGAATGTGTTCAAGTCTACTTGGCATAAGGAAGCCAAGTAAGAAATAATGTGTTTAAGGATGGCAAACTACCCAGTCACCTGGAACATCATATCACTTACCTATGCAGAAGAGAAATTGAATAATGTCCTGAATAAAGGCAAGCAGAACAGAATGTGCCAACCTAACCCATCAAAAAAGAAATGGAGAAAGTGTGGGGTTGTCAAATTTTATATCAAGACAATAATGTTTCACTACATATGCATCACAATAAGACCTACACATAAATATATTGTAAAATATTATTGATGTAAAGTTTTGCAATCACATTTTATGTAGCCATCAATATATAGCCATATGTTCGTATATCTGCATATACAGACTTAGATGGATCGATATATACTTTTATAAATACAGATAAAAGCAATCCTAGTTGCTTTGAAGGAACAAGAATCATTTTAGATATAATAATGGAATTGTTATACTTTATAGTAGAATGGGAGAACTTGAAATAAAGTAAAAGATGAGTTTCCCTAATAACTAGTTAATTAGAGAAGTCTTTTGGCAAAATCTGTTGGAGTTTAACTTCTCTAATTCCAAAGGAAACTATCTTACATGTGTTTAGAAGGGAACTTCCTACTCAAAAATCAGCTGCTGGGCTGATAAGTTGATGATTCATATCATTATATGAAGTTGGTAAATGGAAAAAATTGGCAAGAATCCAGATGTTGGTATAAGACCTGTATATGCTCTGTGTTCTAGGCCCTTTTTCTTCCTTCCTTCCTTCCTTCCTTCCTTCCTTCCTTCCTTCCTTCCTTCCTTCCTTCCTTCCTTCCTTCCTTCCTTCCTTCCTTCCTTCCTTCCTTCCTTCTTTCCTTCCTTCCTTCCTTCTTTCCTTCCTTCCTTCCTTCCTTCCTTCCTTCCTTCCTTCCTTCCTTCCTTCCTTCCTTCCTTCCTTCCTTCCTTCCTTCCTTCCTTCCTCTTTCTCTCTTCTCTCTCTCTCTCTCTCTCTCTCTCTCTCTCTCTCTCTCTCTCTCTCTCTCTTCTCTCTTCTCTCTTTCTCTCTTTCTCTCTTTCTCTCTTTCTTTCTTTCTTTCTTTCTTTCTTTCTTTTCTTTCTTTCTTTCTTTCTTTCTTTCTTTCTTTCTTTCTTTCTTTCTTTCTTTCTCTCTCTCTCTTTCTCTTTCTTTCTTTCTTTCTTTCTTTCTTTCTTTCTTTCTTTCTTTCTTTCTTTCTTTCTTTCTTCTTCTTTCTTTCTTTCTTTCTTTCTTTCTTTCTTTCTTTCTTTCTTTCTTTCTTTCTTTCTTTCTTTCTTTCTTTCTTTCTTCTTCTCCTTTTTGGGCCACACCTGGTGGTGCTCAGGCCTACTCCTCTGTACTCAGGGATCATTCCTGATGGGTTCAAGGAAACATATGGGATGCTGATGATATAGAACCTCTGTTGGGTCACCTGCGAGCTAAATAAATATACTACCCACTGTACTATTACTCCAGTGTCAAGGTCTAGGTCCTCTTGTGAACTGATGGATCTGAGTAACATCAGCACCTTATGCTATTCAACATCCTATTTATTTTCTAGTTCTAACAGTCTATTCCATGTGAATTCTTATGCCGATGAGAGCTTCCCAAGTAAAGTATGCCTTGGGTCTATTATTTATTGGAGAGTATTGGTTTCAATTCATGGATTATTGTCATGGCTACTTTAAAAATGCCTTCATGGACTGCACTTATTTGTGAAGTATAGAATAACATCATATGAAGCTAACACCCAAGGACAGTAGAGACAAGGGCCAGGGGGATTGCTCCATAGCTGGAAGAGTGCTTCATGAGCAGAGGGGAGAAGGTAGATGGAATAGAGAAGGGATCACTAAGGAAATGATGGCTTGAAGAACTAGTTGGGATGGGAGATGCATGCCGAAAGTAAATAATGGACCAAACATGGATGACCTTTCAGTGTCTGTGTTGCAAGCCATAACACCCAAAGGTAGAGAGAGAGTATGGGGAATATTGTCTGCCATAGAGGCAGGGGGGAGGGTGGGAAAGGGGGTTATACCCGGGATATTGGTGGTGGGGAATGTGCACTGGTAGAGGGACGGTGCTTGATCATTGTGAGATTGTAACCCAAACATGAAAACTTATAACTATCTCACAGTGATTCAATAAAATAAAAAAAAAATGCCTTCATGTCTGATCTGACATCTTAGATATCAACTATCCTCCTCCTAATAAGTTCACATGGTTTGAAAAAATGTGTGTATGATATTTAGTCATTGTCAAAAAGTTCCTATTGAATTCATAAAATTACATTTATGTACATTTTAAAGTTCTATTTATAAGAATTAAAAATTAATTTAGCCCATTTCTCCGCGCCCGCACCCCCAGAATGACTGACGAAGAGGATGGAGCTGCTTGGGACACCGGCAGCCCACCAGCAACCTGCAGTATGTGACTTGAGAGTTTCCGCCAGGTCCCCCGTGCGGAAATCTCTCTCTCTCTCCTTCAACTTTTTCCCTGGACTTTAGACAGAAACCCAGAACCGCGTGGCCGCTGCCGCGGCCGCGCGACCTAATGTCATCTTAGTATCAGCAGTATGTAATGGTTCCTTCTTAATGGGTCGGACTTTTGTGGGTGATCCTAACAAGAATAGTAAGTATTTTGTTGAAATATTGAAGGCAATCAAAATGGTAGCCATCTCTCTAGACTGAACTAAGCTATATCCCCACGCCGGCTGAGAAGAAATATCCTTCTTTCTCGGGAAGAAACGTGGCGTGGTGTCAAACATAGTGTGATGTCCATTAAGCAAACAGACCTGGTGGCGTGGGCATGGGAAATAAGGGGAAAAATTAGGTACATGGACCAGCGGGACGCTGGTGGTATCTCGAGCCGGAGCCAATATCAGCGCAAGAGCTTTGGTTCCAGAAACTGCTTCCAGACACTCTACTAGACTATCAACTAAGCCAGAGCCCCACGCCGGCTGATGACGGGAAATAACCATCCTCTTCGGTTTTTTTCCCTTTGTCAGACAGCGTGGCGATTACTAAACAGGCGTGAACTCGGTGGCGCGGGGCAAGGGGGAAAAAGAAAAGTTATGTAACAAACAGCAGGACTTAATATCTCTATATGCTTAGTAATGGAGAATTATCAAATGCCTCATTGGCAATAGGACTGTCTTTTTCTTTTTGGGGGGAAACCCCAGCAATGGTAGTGAGTTGTGTGTTGAAACATGGAATGTAATCGAGATAAGCGCAAATGAAGTGAAACTTATCACGTACAAGGGTGGGGACTAGGGAGGTGGGAGGGGGCGGCAGATATACTGGGGGGGTTGGGGATGGAAGATGGGCACTGGTGAAGGGAGGGGTGCTTGAATATTGTATAACTGACATAATCCTGAGAACTTTGTAACCCTCCACTTGGTGATTCAATAAAAAAAAAAAAATTAATTTATGTCACCTAAAAACAAAATAAGAATTTACTCATTGTTCTCTTTATATGTAATAAATTAAAAATTGCTAGTTTATGTAGAAAATTATTAGAGACAGGCCAGTATTAAGTACAAAACAGAACAGATATTTCTTGAATAAAAGAGCAGCTATTTATAATCTACTCTAAAATAATTACTCCAAAACCAACAGTTGACCTATTTCATTCAATAACAATTTTACTGCTATAAAAATGACTTAAATTGTACCAAAATGACTTAAATTTTATATAATTTACATTAAGGATCAATTACTTTAGAAAAATAGTTATTAATATTGATTATTCGTATCATTTTTTCTCAGTGTACAATATGGATTTTCAATATGTATACTCAAATATTCTCTTATATTTAAATTATTGTTACAATATTTGGCCAGATAGTACAATGGGTAAGATACTTGCTTTGCAAGTGGCCGGTGTGAGTTCCATCCCCAATAACACATATGATTCCCTGAGCCCCACCAGGTATGATCCCTAAGTACAGAACCAGGAGTAAGCCCTGGGCACCACTAGGTATTGCCCCCAAACCAAATCAACAAACCAGGAAACAAAAGAAAGAGACAAACAGAATGATTGCCCTGGTTCATGCATTAAAATATTTAACCTGGTTTATTATCATTGAGATTTCCACTAGGCATTGCATGGATCTTCCTGTTTTCTCTTAATATCAAGCTTCACTGTCACTGTCACTGTTATCCCGTTGCTCATCGATTTGCTTGAGCGTGCACCAGTAACGTCTCCATTGTGAGACTGGTTGTTACTGTTTTTGGCATATTGAATACACTATGGGTAGCTTGCCAGGCTCTGCCACTCGGATGGGATACTCTCGGAAGCTTGCCGGGCTCTCAGAGAGGAGCAGAGGAACTGAACCCAGGTCGGCTTCGTACAAGGCAAACGCCTTATCTGCTGTGCTAATGTCAAGCTTATTCATTTATAATTCACATATGTTTAAACAGTACTTTTAAACAGAACAGTTTGGCAACTTGTGACAAATTTATAATTTCTAACACAACCAATCTACGGAATATATCTGTATTCAAAAGTTTCCACTTGCTTCTGTATACTGTCAGAAGTCTGCTTTCCCCAAATATCTTTGCATTAGTGATCATATTATTTGATCATCAGCAATTCTTTGTCAGCAGTAGTTGTTGACTGGAAAATTGGGGAAATGGATGGTTTTAAATAACAACAATACTTTTATCTGTCTAATTGTTTTGAGTTTTTTTGTGTTTTGAGGCCACATCCACCTTATGGCCAACTCCTGGCTCTGCACTCAGGGATCACTCCTGATGAGCCTGGGAGATCATATGGCATAGTCCCAATTTATTTCATTTTTTATTTATTTTTTGTTTTCTTCGACTTCATACACCCAACTGTACTTGTGGTTTACTCTTGACTCTGCACTCAAGCATCATTCCTGGTGAGTCTTGGAGCACCACATATGGTGTCAGTTCTCAAACTGGGTAAGCCACATGCAAGGCAAATGCCCTACCCACTGTAGTATTGCTCCAGTGCAGAAATGACCACTTTAATAGATCAATATTAGAATTTTCTCCTTGTCTCATAATAGTTCCTCTTTTGTTAGGTATGTTGGGTAAATTCACAAGGATTCTGATTCTGATATTATTCATTTATTAAAATTTTAAAATTCTGTAATTAACATTGGTTCTTGTACAAAAGAAGAAAAGGGAAGAATTAAATAGAAATGAACAAAGGAAGAGAAAGAAAGGAAGGAAGGGAGGGAGTGAAGGAGGGTGGGAGAAAAGAAGGAAGGAAGGAAGGAAGGAAGGAAGGAAGAAAGAAAGAAAGAAAGAAAGAAAGAAAGAAAGAAAGAAAGAAAGAAAGAAAGAAAGAAAGAAAGAAAGAAAGAAAGAAAGAAAGAAAGAAAGAAAGAAAGAAAGAAAGAAAGAAAGAAAGGAAGAAAGAAAAGAAAGGAAGGCATTAGGGTACAGATGAGAATTACCTGCAGGGGTTGTGAATATGTAAAACAATGGTTTTACTAACTCTGATGAGAAAGAACAGAAACATTCTTTAAATAAAAGAAATGGCCCCCATAATATGCAAAGCAACTCATTGTCAGAAATGAAAGAAAACAAATGTAGTATAGCTAAAGGAACATGACTCCTGATAGCTAGAACAGCAACTACAACTATTGCAACTCTTGTCAAACACTGAATGATTCCTTGTAAGAAGCACAGCCAAGTATGCAAACACCATACCTAGAAATATATGTGATTTCTCTGTTTACTGGAAAATACCAATGAAGGGAAGGGGAAAATCCATAAATAAAAAATAAAGAGAAAGTTGAATTATTGTCTGTGGATCTTATATAATAAAAGGTTAAGGAACGGTAAGGCCACAGTGTCAATTATCTATGTGCAAAATATATTAAGATGTAAAGTTTAGGGCGTATTTTTAGAATCTATTTTTGTAACATAAGATGACAGGAAAAATTACAGGACTTTGAAACAGAAAAGTAATGCCATTCATTTAAAAAAGTATTTATTCTTTGGTTTGCAGCCACAGCAGGCAGTGCTCAGGACTCTCTCTGACTACACTCAGGAATCACTGTTGGTGGGGCCCAGGGAAACATATGGGTTGCAGGAGATCGGAAATCAGATTATCTGCATGCAAGGCAAATTCCCTACCTGTTGTGCTATCTCATCAGCTCCTAAAATATACTTTAAGAGAAAGAACCCTGAAAGAAGATAGCTGAGCAATTAAATTTTCTTTAATCCTTTTAAAAGACATTTTATTTGTTGCTGCCCTTTGATCTTCATAATAACCTTTAATTACTAGATATATAGACAAAGTGTTTGATACTTATGTGGTATTGATTTACCTAGACATCTAAGTAAATCTTCAGAAATTTGTTGTGGCAACAAGTATGCTGAGTATATTTGACCCATGCCCCCTTCTTATGTTGGAATCTCTTGAAGTCTCTTTAGCCGCTGTCTAACCTTCCTCAATGAAGTTGTCTTTATGACTTTTCAATTCATATATCAGTATTTTTACATTTAATGATACATATACTTGTTAATTTGTGCTTTGGTTAACATTTTTTAAAATATATTTTTACTTTATCTAGTTTTTTAATCTATTTCACTTTTCAAAAAATACAAGAGTACATTTTAGTCAGATTATACGTTAAGGAATATGTTAGATTCTACGATATGAAGTATTTTTACAAAAATACACAATAAATTGGCTTTATGTTTGAACTATGAATCCTTGAGAGCAGAGAATACACATTTCATTTTGCTTGTCATGATTTTTTTTTCTGGAAAATAGAGGTTACATTATAGAAACTCTGTTTAGATAATAGGTTGTCAAGAAAACCTGTGGAAGACTCAACAAAACTGAAAGCATGAGATCTAAAATGAGAGAACTGAGACCTTGCAATGTGTCTTTCAAGTTGGAAGTTGGCAGGTGGGAATGGGGTGGGGGCTGGGGTGGGGAGGGAATATGGGAACACTGGCAGTGGGATTGGTGTTGAAATATTATCTGCCTAAAACTCAACTAATAATAACCTTGTAAATCATATTTCTTTAATAAAAAATAAAGAGAGAGAGAGAGAGAGAGAGAGAGAGAGAGAGAGAGAGAGAGAGAGAGAGAGAGAGAGAGACCCTGTGGCAGCCAGAAAGATGGGATAATGGTTATAATGGTTAAGGAACTTACTTTGTATGAAGCTGGCCCTGGTTTGATTCTGGCACCAATTAGTACAATTCTGGAGATCCCTATGCACTGCCTTAGAGGTCCTCCTAGGTACCAATGAGTTTTCCTGAAAATCCAGGACCAGAACACTGTTGCTTTAGTGGCCTCCCTACCCCCTTTCCACCTCCCCCGCAACCTCCCAGAAATAAAGTCTGTAGGCTAAGCACATGCAAACCTTTAGTTTTTAAAATGCAAATTGTGTTTTTGGTTTTAGACAGTGAGTGCAAGAAAAGTACAATGGAAAATGAAGTATTCTAAGGAACAATAATCAGTTGTTCCAGTCTTCTTCCCTGTATCCTTGTATAAGTTTTTACCTTTTCCTAAATGGAATAATATCCTTTTGCCTCAATTCTGTAAAGCAGCTAAGTGTTATGGAACAATTTGATTCTTCTTCACTTAAGCAATGCTATGTTTATTAAATTCTTTCCATGCTTACATGACTTAGAAATAATTAGTCGGCAAGATTATAATTTGCAAAAGGGAAAATATTTCAAATTATAACACTACCAAGGGACTTTGAGATATTAAGATTTTGCTATCTAGTACTGTCTACATCTTATTAGAATCTTTTGTCAATAGTAATACTGGTTTTCTGTTAGTAAGTATACTTAGAAATAGATATTTATCATAGACTCCTAGAACAAACAAGTGTTATCAAATTTGCCTATATTTAAGATGTAGTAGAGTTTAAATTAAATTAATAATCATTAACTTAATTTAACTCTATGGTATATTTAAACCTAAATACAAATTCTTTGAGCTCAAGTATATTCATGGTACTCTAAATTGTACCCTTAAATATTTCCTTCATATTATCTTAAATCACCTTGCTGCTACTAATACTTTCTACTTTTTTTTCACCCGGTGGGTTTTTATTGATTCTGTAAATTGTTTTCTTCAGTTTGTCATGACAAATTGAACTTTATGTAAATGCTTCTAGATTAGTTTACTCTTTAAAATAGGTTTCCATCACATTATGTCTACACTTAAGTGATATTTGGACATATCATTTGTATATCTATTGTTCTAATTATGGTATCAGATATTCAAATAAGAGGCAGAAATACTGATATTAGAGCAAAATTCTAAGGCATTCTTCCTCAAAGTAGCATTTCTTCAACCTTTTCTTCATATGTTAAGTTACACTGTTAATCACGAATCACGAAATCCCGTTGATCATCGATTTCTCAAGCAGGCTCAGTAACCTCTCCATTCTTCCTATCCCTGAGATTTTAGAAGCCTCTTCCCACTAGGCCCTCCCAACAATGTCGATTTCTCACTAGATGCTCTTTCAGGATCAGGGGAATGAGATCCAGCTGGTTACTGGCTTTAGCATATGAATACACCACAGGAAGCCTGCAAGGCTGTCCCATGTGGGCAGGAAACTCTCAGAAGCTTGCCAGTTTCTCCCAGAGGGGAAAGTAGTCTACAAGATACCTCATTTCTGGGAGCTTGCTTTTAAGTCTCTGGGTGCTGACTGTTGATGGAATTTCACACACCTGGGTTCCTCTGCCGGTACCTTCATGCATGAGGCCTGTCTGAACGTGTGGAGAGGGGCCTCGAGCATGGCTGTAGCTAGATTCTGGTGGTCTTCGGCTGCTGGGAGCTCTGCTCGGGGTGGGGAAGGAAACTGGAGCCCATCTCCTCCAAGGGGCCCCTGGGAAGACAGCCAGGCGTGCGGGCAAGAGACTCATTGTTAATACATTATGAAAATATGTTTATCAGGATGGGGAGATAGGGAGGGTGCTTGTCTTGCATGCGGTTCATCCGAGTTTTATTACCAGTATCCTATATCGTTCCCCCAAGTACTGCAAGGAGTAATTCCTAAGTGCAGAGCCAGGAGTAACACCTAAGAATTGCTGTATAGAGCCCCAAAACAGAAAGAAGAGAAGAAAGAAGAGGGTGATGATGAAGCAGACGAAAGAAGATGACGAAGATGATGATGGGGATGATAAGGACAACGACAATGAGAATGAAGAGAATGAGGACGATGATGTGACAGAGGTGGCAAAAAGGAGATGGAGGAGGAGGAAATGGAGGAGGAGGAAGAAGATGGGAAGGGGAGCAACTTTGTAAATCATGGTGCCTTAATCAAATGAATATAAGTGTATGTATATATTTTAAAAAACAATATTCAACCAAGGCCCTAATTAAGAATACTTTTTTGTAACCATCCTTATTTTTTTCCTGGGAAAATGTGCCCAGTTTATTTGATCTTATTCTACGTTTTAAAAAGTATAGGTAAAGTAAGTAAATATATGAGAAAATTAGAAATTAACTGTTTTTCCTACTTTTCTTCTATAGCAGCATTTATTAAAATTAATAAAATTTATTAAATTTTATTTAATATTTGATTCTTAAGTCATCTTAAAATGGTAGGTAATGTCCATGAAAAGAACAGTAAGTTTTTTCCTATGCACGTGTCATCATTAACCATTTGCTGAATCCTTAATTGAAGGTCAGTATCTTCTAGACCCTTCAGTTGAAGATCATACTTCTATAGAATTACTACAGTAATTCCAGTGAATGCAACAGAAGATCTTGCTTTCTAGTATTTTCACAATATTCTAACAAAGGTCATTTAGCTTCTGATAGACGACACTGAAATTTGGGTTCATCACTGGATTGTTGTTTTTATGCCTATGCTGAAGCATAGTTTGGCTAATAGGCTAATCATAAAATAACAAGCCTGGATGGAAATAGTGTAAGTTATTAATTTTAAAATAAGTTAGCAGATTTTAGAGATCAGATTTTAGGTAGCAAGTCACCAGAAACCATCAGAAGCAAAGTTGCTGCCCAGTGGAAAAAAATGTAGTTGGCTAGAAAAATTTCTAGCTTTGTAAAAAAAAGCGTATTTGGATTATGTTTCTGGTAATTATGTCTTTGGTTGTACTTTCTGTTACTTCTGTTTTAAGCCTGCCATCTTAAAACTAGGATGTATTTTATTGTCATAATCACTTGAATTTTTACACTGGAATAACAAGTAAAACATGCCAATGAATAAAAACAAAATAGATTTATTTTCCTTACAAATAGTTTGTTATGACAAAAATGTGCCTCTCATATCTTTCAATTTTGATAGATATTTACTCATATCTTTCAACTTTGATAGATATTGCTATATAATTAATGAAATAAGAGCTGCTCAATTCTTCATCAATACAAGTTTGGCATAGTAGTTTTACACAAAAGGATATATACTTTTTTCTTTTTGGGTCACACCCGGTGATAAACCGGGGTTAATCCTGGCTCTACACTCAGGAATTACTCCAGTGGTACTTGGGAGATCATATGGGATGCCAGGAATTGAACCCGGGTTGGCCACGTGCAAGGCAAACGCCCTACCCACTGCGCTATCACCCCAGCCCCCATGAAAGGATATTTTTAAATTACAAAACTTAAAAAATTTTTTTTTTGCCTATGAATTGGAACCAGGTGTATTTTGGAAAATTAGTGCATATACAGTTTATAGAATTTATGTTTGAAATACCAAAATCTGTTTTACAACAATTTTCTTATTGCTATTCTTTTTGTGTAAACACCTTTAGCTCGGGCTGTGTGAACTCCTCTTAGCTCAAGTGACTCTAGGAGTGCTCACACATTATTGAATGTTTTCGGGCTTTCTGGGGGGCTCTCTCTTGCTGCCCGAGTTCGGTGCTCTCAAACCGCTTCCCCACCAGTGACGGCCGTTGCCTTGGGCAGACGGCTGGTTGGTGATCAGTTGCCGTTTATTCCATCTCTTGTCTCTCCCAAACTTGCTCCACAACTTTCACAACTCTCTCCCCAACGCGCACTCAACTCTCTCCAATTCTCCCTCTCTAACTCACTCCACAATGCTCTCTCCAACACAGTCTCTCAGCAGCTCTCTCCACCCCTCCCCTTGCTCTATCTCAACTCTGTCTTACTTCTCTTCTCACAGCCACCAACTCCACCCCCTCTTCTTTCAATGCCTTCCAAACCACATTTCCCCCAACCAGGAAGTGCAATCAACATGTTTACCAAGCCTTCCTGACCACCTGCAGCCCATGAGGACAAAACAGAATTTAAGTTGTGTTTCTCCTCTCCTTAGACCATTAACTTAACTAACATCTTAATTCTACTTCCTAATACTTGCCATTCTGTATGGACACAGTAATAGGCACATTTAGGCTTGCAGGGTGACTCTCCTGAGGACATCTTGCCACAGACTCAGACTACAGTGCTCAAGCCGGATTAATCATTTCTAACCCTAGAAGAGTCTGAATCTAGTTATTTCTTTTTAGATCATGACAGAGTTTGTCCATGACCGTGCTCTTAACTTATAGTTAAGTGTTATGGCACTTTGGCTTGGCCCATTTCAATGGCAGGGTAGCTCACCGCCTGCCCTGGGTCCATCCAGTCCCTTGTCGGAACCCTGCTTTTGGGTATCTAGAAAGTAAGGGCAACTGAGGCTTAAGTCCAGAGAGCAGATGTCCATGAGGTAATATTATCTGGAGTCAATTAACTCCCAAGTTACAAAAGCATGTCTTTTTAACTGTCTTCCTGTGTCCATACATAAAGTTATTACTCTAAAGTCACTAACCATGCAAAGACATTAAGGAGAGGAGAAAAACAATATTTACAAGTCAGCAGAGTCTCATTAGGAGGCAAAGGTAATTGACAGGTTGAGGGAGCATTCAACAAACCCAAGCTCCCTGCAGCCAGGGAGGAAGGGCAAGCCAATGTTATCCTGCACATTTTATCATCTATTTTTATACTTGTCAATTCCTATGTAACTTCCTCATTAAGAGTTTGCCAAATTTGAAGGATTAATTCACTACAGGGTCAGTATATGGTAAACTAGTTGTTAAAATATAGTTTTTATAAGTTTATAAACTTCCAAGTAGTGGAGAAATATATCTCTTTGAAAGATCAATTACATCATTTATGGGATCATTGCAAAAGAAATGTTTATGGTTTCTTATTCAGGAATTAAGGACCCTATGAGAGTGAATTGGAGGGTGTACATTCATTTAATTCTGGTGCCTTGTCCTAGCATCTTCCTATCCATTCTTTCCCCAAATTGCTTGTCATTGAAAAAATTCTATATTCAGGGCCATAAAGATAACAGTTGGTAGATGCTTTACTTGCATGCAGCCAATCCTGGTTTGATCCCTGATACTTCATATGGGTATAGCCTGCCAAGAATGATTCTTAAGTGCAGAGCCCTGTGTAATCCCAGAGTACTGTTGTATGTGGCCCAACCCCATATCCCCCAAAAATTCCATTTCTCATTTGTCACAGACTTTGAAGAATTGTCTTTCATCATTCTCAAATGTTTAGAATCTCTGTTTTGCCTCTCTGTCAAAGTCAGCTTCACGTGTAGTCTCCAAACTGTCCAACTTTTCATGACAACTAATTCTGGAATTTTTAAAAATTTTAACACAACTTTGTTTCCCGTTTCCCTTTCAAAGGCAACTTTCTTTTTATCTTGACCTGTGGAATTTGGTTCTAAAACTCTGCTCTTGGTCCTAAATTTAACACTATCATTTCAGGATTGCTAAATGTTCTATAGGATGTTGGAATGGGTCAGTTGCCTTAAGACCAAGTAGAAGTGGAGCTAGAAAAAAATTAAGTCTGGGTAGAAGAACTAGATACTACCAGGATTCCACAGTCTCTCTCTTTCCTTTCCCTCAAATTTCTCAAGATTCATGGACTGAATTTGCATTCCTAAATTATGGGTGTGAATTAGTCCTGAGTTTATGACCCTGCTTTACATTTGTAAACTTCACTTAGACAGTACTTTGCTTTTTTTGGGGGCGGGGTCACACCCAGCAATGCACAGGGGTCACCCCTGGCTCATGCACTCAGGAATCACCCCTGGCGGCGCTCAGGGGACCATATGGGATGCTGGGATTTGAACCCGGGTCGATCTCTTGCAAGGCAAACTCCCTACCCACTGTGCTATCACTCCAGCCCCTTAGACAGTACTTTGGAGAAGTAAGTTCTCAAGTTTTTGTTTTGTTTTTTTAATCTAGGTGTCTGCATTCTTAAGAAAAACGCTCTTTGGCTTCCTTCTGTCTCTCTTTCTGAGCACTATCCTTTTAAACTGCAGATTGAAGGCTCACTCTAAAAGAGGATGTGGCTGCTTGAAAAGAGTACTTTTAAAACTATAGACTTTTATTTTATTTTAGTGTGCATATGTGTGGCATCTATTGTTGTGGGGATGCACCATGGGTGGGCAGGATCTTAAATTACTTCAGCTCCTCAAGGACATGATCAAAACAAGTAATGGCAAGGAACAAAAGTATATATCAAGGTTACTTTCATTATTTTGATAAATTTGGAGTCTCTTGGAAATAGAATAAGCACATGGGCCAAGGGAATGAGTGAGGTCATCTTGATTTTCTCCTCACATTTATGTTTTGAGGAGAGTGGAGTGACAGTACAGCAGATAAGGCATTTGCCTTGCATGAAGCCAACTTGGGTTTGATCCCCGGCATCTCATGTGGTCCCCTGAGCACTGCAAGGAGAATATTACTGAGTACAGATCAAGGAGTGAGTCCTGAGCACCAATGAATGTGAGCCCCAAATTAAAAAATATAGGAGCACCAAAACAATTATGTTTCAAAGAATAGTTCTGTGTTTATAAGCAATTTGTTAATTTTCCCACTTATTATGGCAACTAAGCAACTTGATGAAGATGAAGAAGTCTCAGATACCTAGTAAATTACTATATCTCCGAACTCAAGATATTTGTCACTGATGTTAATATTTTTGTCTTGATTATAGATTCAGCATCACCAGGGTTTCTAAAATCACTTGGTGTTTTGTTTTCCTACTCATCATACTTAAAAATGTCAAATTTTCAGTTTATATCTGTATAATTCTTTAATTCATTGCTTCACATGCATTTGAGATACTTTGCTGTACTTAATTTCAAGAGTAAAGCACGATGTTACTTGCTGTAATTTTAAGTAAACTAGTAACTCTAGTTTCCATATGTGGCTGGGTGCCATGTACAATTATTCAAAATTGTGCCCAATAGTTAGTTTCCCTGAGATATTTTGCTAGTATTAAAATAACATTCTGCACTTGGATAGGGACCTGTCAGTTTATTGTTGCCTAAGTACTTTTTCTTCATTACTTTCCATTTAAACCAATGACTAAATGAATAGTTAGGACTTGGGTTGTGTGAGAAATGTATTTTATCTGTCATGGACTCTAACAATCAGATAATGAACAACTTCATTCCTATCAAGAGGATATTCTAAAAGATGGTTTTATTTCTTAATTCTGACCCTCACTTTGAGAAGCAGATTGCCCTAATCATGATAGTTAATGACCAATAAATGGCCATTTGTCACATTTTCATTCTTTGTTCCAAGCCTCAGCCAACCTCTAATATGAAGAATTCAAACTGATGAACTGCTTTAACAGGTAATGATGAGCGAGATGTGAGTTTTTAAGGGCAGGGTTCATGTTCTATATGCTCTGTGTAGTAGTCAGGATGAAATAGTAGTTTAATTCTGAATCACTATACATTTGATTCACTGGGCATTTATTGACTATCTTCTATAAAACACATAAGAGAGAGAAGTATCTAACTACCAAGGCACAAATCTCTGCCTCTAATAAACTTACTCTGTAGTAAAAAGTCAAGTTCTAATACAAACTTAAATGAAATGTGTTAAGACAAGTTTTTTTTTTCATTAAAAGTGTTTTCAGAATACATAAATTTAGAGGCAACATCAGAAGTCTTTAAAACTTATGAAGACCTTTAAATTGTTTCTTATGTACCCTTGGCTTAGGAGTACTTGACTCTGACTATAAACATAACCCAACGGTTGAAAAGTTCACAGTTAAATTGTGGAAGCTCATTAACTACATGATTAAAGCTGATATGTTATGTTTAAATTTCCATAATCCATTTAAAAGGTTTATCCATTTAAAATCTCTAAATTAGCAGATTTCTCTGCTTCTATTATTCAGGTCATTGCACCTTAGATAACCTAAATGTTTAAGTGTTCCCTATAAAGCAAGCAAACATAATTTAAATATGTGCTGTAGGAAGGTCAAAACAAGGAAAGTAATCATCAATAGCTTCTCTCATTTTTATCTTTTCCCCATCATCAGCACTTATATTCATGAGAGATTTAATGACATTTTGTAACTTTTCTTATTAAAATAAATATTTTAGTATTAAATAGAAAATATGTAAATTGAGACATTTGAGAACTGGTATATATATATATATATATATATATATATATATATATATAGTACAAATAACAAAGTCACTAGAAAGGATTATTTTCATTTAAACTTTATTTGAGACTGAAGAGATAGTACAGATAGATGATGTGGTGATTGTCCTGCTTACTGCACACCACAGTTCAATTCCTGGCACTACATATAGTCTCCACAACGCCACCTGCATACATCTCTGAGTCAGGAATAAAAGAACAGTGAATGTGGCCCCAAAACATCTAAAACAAACCAAAAAACTTATTTCAAAGATCAATCATGAGTTGTTGCTCTTCAAAGCCATGTTCTCCCCGCAACATATATTTTGCTTGCTTTCCTCTTTGCTTGCTTATTTTGCCACTCTGGGGCACCCTGTGTTCTTTCTTGAACATCTTTTTTCCTCTCACATCTTTCTTTTCTTTACATTTTATTCGTTTTGTTTTTTGGGCCACACCTGCCAATGTTCAAGTCTTACTTCTGGCACTGCACTCAGGAATCACCCCTGTTGGTACTCGAGAGACCATATGGGATGCTGGGAATCAAACCAGGGTCAGCCGCATAGAAGGCAAGCACCTTTCCCACTCTACTGTTGCTCCAGCTCAACCTTTCACATCTTTCAAAATAAGTTGAAATAAAACCTACCTTGCTTCATAAAAAAAAATCTATCAGATAATGGATCTAGAATAACAGCAGACGATGCCTAAATGAAAAATGACATTATATTTCACTTTAAAAGATTTCCTCTTAAACTACTTTTCTAATAATTTATTGTTTATGCTGCTAACAAAAATTACAGTAGACAAAATAGACTCAAAATTGCATCCAAAAACTTGAAAGTTTTATGATTACCAGATATTAATTTCACTAAGAACTCTTTTGTTAATAAGAGAGAAATTATAGTTTATATCTTTCTTAGTAATTATCTGAAGCTGCTGAAAGTAAAGGCAAAATAATTTCTAAATAATTTTTGGTATTAAAATAACATGTAATACTTAGAAGAAATTTTTGGCTTTTTCATGAATTATTCACTAAGTATTCATTGTATATGTCACTTTTTTGGGGGAGGGAGAGTTCAGACCCAACTGTGCTCAGGATTTACTCCTGGCTCTGCACACAAAGATCACTTTTGGCAGTGCTTAGGGAACCATATGGGATGCCAGGGATCAAACCAGGTCAGACACATCCAAGGCAAGCACCTCCAATACTGTACTGTACTGTTGCTTCAGGCACCTGTATATATTACACTTTGAGGAGATGCAGTCTCTGACCCGGAAATCTTAAAGTATAATAGCAGGATTAATATGTAAACATAAGAAAGCTGAAATAGTTATCATCAACACTCATAATTGAGGCACATAAAAAGTTATATTAAATTTGCATTACTCCCAACCAATTGGATGAAGAGTTAATTGAATAGATCAGAAGGCATTGCACTGATATGTCCCCTGTAAGGAAATATTAGATGTAAAGTCACCCCAATACAGCAGTGAAGGACACAGTGAACAGTATGTCTGAATAAGGCAAAAACATGGAAGAACAGGAGCTGAGAAGTTTTATAAAACATCTGGAGATTTATTCATAGGAAAAACTTGGATAGTGGGTTAAAGATGATAATTCTTCATTTCAATTCAGTGACTATATATCAAGAACTTTGTGTGGTGCTAAAATATGTGACTACATAAAAATTATGACAACATGGTCTCACTCCTTAAGAATTTCACTTTGTAGCTGTAGATGCGACAATATTCAGGAGTAACATAGGTCAGATTGATTATTCGATACTTTTAGTAGGAGAAGATATGGGCCATCTGTGGTTTGGAAGTGATAATTTGAAGATGATATTGAATAAATCAGGATAGACAATACTTGGACACTATAGCCTCAAATGTCAGTCTTTCCAATTTAATTTTATTCATTTCTCAACAGCATGTTATTTTAAAAAAAGAATAAAGGAAAAATACCAAGTTATATTCCTAGGCTAGTATAGGGAACAAATCTAAGTAGCATGGAGCTCCCCCTCCATCCCCAACCCCAGGAATCACAAGTTAGTGTTGTAATTTCATTTAAGTGAAGGTACTTCTGACATGAAGTAGTCACTAGGATGATTTATTTCTTTAATATGCACAACTGCAATCACTAATGAGGGCAGAGGCATAGTGCCAGATTTTGGAAGTATCAATGTTCTGCCCTCTCAGGAGATCTCAGCAACTCAAGATCACAGCAAGAGAAAATAAGTGATACCAAGGATTGGGGGGAGACAGAAGAGAGAAATGGAGTGAAAAAGGATCAGTTAAAGGATTCAATAAATAGGTGTAAAGTTCATAAGAGTTTTAGAATAAGAAAATATGGCATATTAAATGCATGATTGTTCTAAAGTTCTGCTACTGAATTATTAAAGAGATTTAATTTTTTTCCTTCCAGTAAGAAGAATCCTGTGATGTCTTCTAAGATTCCTGCCTCCTGAAGCGCATGCTCTGTAAGAGTCTTTTCCTTAAGGGTGAATATTACTAGTGAATATAATAATGATCTTATGGTGGTGATGATGATGATGATGATGATGATGATGATAGTATGTCTCTTTCAAGAGTAAATTGGATCATATAGTAAAACGGAAAGGATTTTGCCATAAAATTTGAGCCCTCTAAGCATTTAACATTGAATCAATTATAAGGGAGTTTGTTCTGGAGGAACATGACAGTCCTGCTATTGGTTTTGAAGCAACAAATCATTTCATTCATTATTTAGTTTGTAAATAATGAATTCTTCCAATGACAAGTTGAGGTTTATTGGGGCTCAGAGGAGACTTTGACTGTGACTAGATCTGATATTTTGATGGCTGATTTTAGCAAAAGACCAGGATAAGCATATCTAACTTTTGACTAGGAGAAGTCAAGATAACAAATAGGTTCTGTTTTGAGTTGCTAAATTTGTGGTCATTTGTTCATAGCACTAACATTGAATGCAATTCTTTTTTTTCTTTTTCTATTTTTTTGGTCACACCCAGTGATGCTTAGGGATTATCCCAGGCTCTGCATGCAGGAATTACTCTTGACAGTGTGTGGGGAACCATATGGGATACCAGGGATCGAATCCAGGTAGGCCGTGTGCAAAGCAAATGCCCTACCCTCAGAACATAATTCATATTGGTTAAATGTTCTGATGCCAAGGGTGTAGGTATATATGTGTATACATAGAAAATAACTCTACTAAAATTTAAATATCTATTGATAATGCTTATGAATTAATCAGTCAAAATTTTTACATTAGGGGTCTTCTACATATAGTTTTACTTTTAAGAGTTAAGTAAAACACAACTCCTTAAAAACATGGACTCAAGATATAAAATAACTACACAAAACTGTGACAGGGAATACAATTATGCCCTTTACCTTAATTATGTTTGAAAAGTTATCATTAGTTTACAAGAGAAGAAAATGGGCTATTTTGGCTAGAATTGGACTTGAATTTATTGACATTGTCAACTAAGAATTTAAGGAACAACTATTAACTTCTTAGTGCCTGGAAATTATTTACATTGCACTGAAGAATGAGATTAATAACTGGCACATTCATGATTCAGAAAGAATAATGGTCATTAGCTTCTTGATAGAACAGTATTTGCGTAGGATTTTGTTTCTTTCCCTCTTAGTTTTCCAGCTTAGGTGCTAGGATAATTATAATTGATTTCTGAAAACAATGAGGAGAACAATGAAGAAGTTCAAAGTAATAAAGAGCACTGTAAGCATAAAACAGTCCCTGAGTTATGCTATTAAAAGTCTTGGTGCTCTTTTCAGGAAGGAGAAAAGAGAGAATGGTTCACCATTAGTGAAATAGCACATGAGGTTAGACTAAAAGAAGTGATTCAGTGCAGCAGCAGAACAAACTATCTTTCCTAAGCATGTCATTGTGAGGTTATGCTTGGAATGGCTAATTCCTTAATACATCCTGAATGTTGGATTTGAAGATCACCACCTCCATGCAACTGTAGGAAATTAAAAATAGAATATAGAATATAAGAGAATCTCTAAAAACTTCGTCCTGAAACTGAGAGAGTAAAAAGGAATGCAGTAGAAGGGCAAGAAGTGAGGAGGGAAAGAAAAATGAATTAATAGAGATGTCATATACTAATTATTTTATGAACATGCTTTAAATGATCTTTTTTTTTTATTGAATCACCATGTGGAAAGTTACAGAGCTTTCAGTCTTAAGTCTCTGTTATACAATGTTCAACACCCATCCCATCACCAGTGCACATTTTCCACCACCAGGAGCCCCAGTATACCTCCCCCCCACCCCAATCCCCCCCTTCCCGCCTGTGTAGCTGATAGATTTCACCTTACTTTGATTACCTTCAATATTTCAACAAAAAACTCACTATTATTGTTTGGAGTTTCCCCCCAAAGTCAGACTTGTTTAAAAGGAACCATTTGATAATTTGATAATGTTTTACATTACTGACAATTAAGAGATATGAGATCGCGCGGTTTTGGATTTCTGTATTTTAGTAACAAAGTCCAAGGAAATTTCTTCCAGAAATTGCA